>NC_060954.1:13137583-13139996 GCF_022045245.1 Lucilia cuprina
GACTAGACTATAGACTAGACTATAGACTAGACTATAGACTAGGCTATAGACTAGACTATAGACTAGACTATAGACTAGACTATAGACTAGACTATAGACTGGACTATATACTAGACTATAGACTAGACTGTAGACTATACTATAGTCTAGACTATAGACTAGACAATAGACTAGACACTAGACTGTATAGGCAAGACTATAGACTTGATTATTGACAAGACTATAGGACAAGACTAGGCTATAGACTAGACACTAGACTATAAACTATACTCTTGACTAGACTATAGACTAGTCTATATGCTATTTACCATACTATGGACTAAACTATAGAATAGACCATAGACTAGACTATGGCAAGACTACGAACTAGAAGAGACTATAATATAGACAATACACTAGTCTATAGACTATACTATATACTAGACTATAGACTAGACTATAGTCTAGACTATAGTATAGACAATATACTAGACTGTAGATTAAACTATATACTAGACTATAGACTAGATTACAGACTTAGCTATACAGTAGACTATATATTAGACTATAGACTAGACTATAAAATAGTCTTTAGACAAGACTATAGACAAAGCTATATACTAGACTGTAGTCATACTCTATAGACTATATAATAGGCTATAGACTATAGATTAGACTATAAACTAGACTATAGACTAAACTATAGACGACACCATTGACTAAACCATACTATTGACTAGACTATAGACTAAACTATAAACAAAACTATAGAGTACTACTATTGTCCCTTTTTTTAAGGTAGAAGTGTCATGCATCTAAACAATATTCAGCCATCAAGTGTAGTGCTCCAAACGCTATCTAAACATATTATCTTTCAAGCTAATATTAGCGAGCATATGGTAGATGTTAAGTTTTTATATGCTTGTGAAATTTCGTTCTAAATGTGTTTTTATAATATTTATCCAGTTAACCTTGGAGCAGCGTAATTATAACAAGTGTTCTTCCTAAAACTGAGCAAAAATGTCGTAAGTTTTAAACTTTTTAGCAAATTAAATTATAGTTTCATTGTAGGAGTATGTAATGTGGAAGATACAGTAGAACAAGTTTCTAAGAATCTGAGATGGTAAAAACTACAAATATTATGCTGATTGTATGTTTGAGAGTTCTAGGCTGTTAAGTGTGTATATATTATTTTACTGCACTGTAATTATTATTTCTATTATCAAACGTTAAATTTTTATTCAGACAAAAAAATTCAAATATTTCTTAAAAATAACACTTAAGCAAATTTTTAAAATACTAATAATAACACCATTTACACTTTCATTTTCACGTTAATTTCAAATAATTAATTTACTATACTTTCATTTAAACTTATTTATTAATAAATAAATCGTTTATATTTTCGTTATAAGAGTACAAAACGTTTTCATTAAAAATTAATTTATTTATTTCTTAATATTATAATACTTTTTACGCTTTAATTTTATATGTATTTTTATTTTATTTCATACGTTTTTTTAATTACAGAATATCTTTAGCAACAGTACAAATATGTTTAATAGGATTCTCAGTTGTATTCATAGTATTACCCTTAATATTTCGTTATTCGGTAACGATACAAAGAGGCATATTATTTTTAACATTTAGTAAGTATTTTACAAAATTGTAGTTAATCGTTTTCGGTAATAATTGTGTTTTTGTGTGTTTCTTTTGTTACAGTCACATATCCTAGAGATCTTGACTTAAATAATCCTTCTAGTGTGGGACTTTATGCCACTAGAAATTTTTTCCTCGATGTACCCGACAGTGATGTGGAAAAGGAACAGGATGACAGTGAACATGGTGTGGTAAGCCATAAACCAGCCACGGTTCGCATTGGTGTATGGCATGTTTTACCCAAGCAGGTGGTAAAACGTTTTGCCAAGGAAATGCAATTGGGTCCAGTAAGTTTGGAATTTTTGAAAATGTTTTATAAATAAAAATGTTTATGGACTAGACTTTATAATAGACTATAGACCAAACTATGGACTAGACTATAGATTGGACGATAGGCTATACTATAGATTATACTATAGACTAGTCTATAGACAAGACTATAGACAAGACTATAGACTAGACTACAGATAAGACTATAGACTAGACTATAGACTAGACTATAGACTAGACTATAGACTAGACTATAGACTTGACTATAGACTAGACTATAGACTAGACTATAGACTAGACTATAGACTAGACTATAAACTAGACTATAGACTAGACTATAAACTAGACTATAGACTAGACTATAGACTAAACTATAGACTAGCCTATAGACTAGCCCATAAACTAGACTAGACTATAGACTAGAATAGACTATAGACTAGACTATATACTAGACTATAGACTAGACTATAGACTAGACTACAGACTAGACTATAGACTAGACTAT
>NC_060954.1:13140096-13160162 GCF_022045245.1 Lucilia cuprina
AGTCTTGTCTATAGTCTAGTCTATAGTCTAGTCTATGGTCTAGTCTATAGTCTAGTCTATAGTCTAGTCTATAGTCTAGTCTACAGTCTAGTCTACAGTCTAGTCTATTGTCTAGTCTAGTCTATAGTATAGTATAGTCTAGTCTATAGTCTAGTCCATAGTCTAGTTTCTTGTCTAGTCTATAGTCAAGTCTATAGTCTAGTCTATAGTGTAGTCTATAGTCTAGTCAATAATTTAGTCTGCTGTCTATTTTATAGTCTAGTCTAGAGTCTAGTCTATAGTCTAGGGTATAGTCTAGTCTATAGTCTAGTCTACAGTCAAGTGTAGTCTATAGTCTTGTCTTTAGTCTAGTCTATGATCTAAACTAGTCTAGTCTAGTCAAGTCTAGTCTATAGTTTTGTCTTTAGTCCAGTCTATTGAAAAATTGTTACGAATTGAATGATCTGCACGAAAATCAAAGTCCTTGCAGAATCTTTGGACGATTTTTCTGAAATTTAATGTAATAAAAGTGTACGAATATTATTTCACTACACTGTATTTTATTGAACAAAATATCTACAACTTAAAGGCGATTGATAAAGAGAAAAATAATATAATAAAAAACATAAAATATTAGATAAAATTTCAAAAATTTTTTATAAAAATAAATCAAAATTTTGCACAAAAAAATGTGATGATAAAGCTTAGTTTTCTTTTTTTAGTGTGAGTGGTGAATTAGAACAGAAATATAAAAATTAAGGGGAGCGAGAGCAATACTTACAACCCAGTTAGCCAAATTATAATAAATACTCCGGGAATGATTGTGGCGCGAAAAAGTGAATTTAAAAATCTATAACTTTCATACATAATAGAGCGTGTACGTTTTGTAATTTACTTTTTTATTTTTATATTTAAAAATTTTAATTTTCGAGCAATAATAATTTAAAAAAAAGCACAGCTTTTCTTTCCTCTAATTATTTGATTAGTGAGTGATTGATGCTATAACACATAAAAAACACTTTGTTTTAAAATTTCAGAGCAAATTAACTAACATTATTTTAATAATGATAATGATGATGATGACAGTGGTAATGCTTTGAATAAATGTTTTATATATTTTTCTTTAAACTAGTTTAATTGTTGCAATTTCTTTAATTAAATTTTGGAGTGTTTTTGTAAATACTGCATCTCTAATTTTTGTAACAATTTTCTTTTAACTAAAATATTATGTTTTTTCATTAAAAAACAAAAATATACAATGTTGTCAGGGAAGAGATAAAAAAGAAGAATAATAAAAAATATATAATTATTATTATCATTGTAGTTTTGGTTTATTTGTTATGTTTTATTAGTGTTAAAAAAAGGTAATATAAATTATTAGTAAATTTCAATTAAAAATATTTTTAAAATTATAAATCTAGTCGGGAATATGGTATAGCCTATAACTAGTCTAAGGCTCAGTCTTAAGCGTATTCTATAGTTTAGTCTATAGTCTAGATTATACTCTAGTCTACAGTATAGTCAATAGTCTAGATTATACTCTAGTCTACAGTTTAATCAATAGTCTAGATTATTAAGTCTAGTCCATAGTCTAGTCTGTAGTCTAGATATGTCTATAATCTAGACTAGTCTATAGTCTAAAGTCTAGTCTATAGTCTAGTCTAAAGTTTAGTCTAGTCTATAGTCTACTCTATAGTCTAGTCTATAGTCAAGTCTATAGTCAAGTCTATAGTCTAGTCTATAGTCTAGTGAATAGTCTAGTCTATAGTCTAGTCTATAGTCTAGTCTATAGTCTAGTCTATAGTCTAGTCTATAGTCTAGTCTATAGTATAGTCAATAATCTAGTCTATGATCTAGTCTGTATTCTAGTCTACAGTCTAGTCTATGGTCTAGTCTATATTCTTGTCTATAGTATATAGTCTATTCTATAGTCTAGTCTTTAGTCTAGTCTATAGTCTAGACTATAGTCTAGACTATAGTCTAGTCTATAGTATAGACTATAGTCTAGTCTATAGTCTAGTCTATAGTCTAGTCTATAGTCTAGTCTATAGTCTAGTCTATAGTCTAGTCTATAGTCTAGTCTATAGTCTAGTCTATAGTCTAGTCTATAGTCTAGTCTATAGTCTAGTCTAGTCTATAGTCTCGTCTAAAGTCTAGTCTATAGTCTAAAATATTGTCTGATCTATAATCTAGTCCATAGTGTATTCTGTAGTCTAAACTATAGTCTAGTCTACGGTTAAGTTTATAGTGTAGTCTATAGCCTAGTCTATATTCTAGGCTCTAGGCTATGGTATAGTCTAGTATAAAATCTAATACATTGTATATTATAAGGAGTGAGATCGAAAAATTCTTAACACACGTTTTTCATTACATTTTTCAACCAAAGTATTATTTGATTTTTTTTTTTTTTTGATCAAGTTACCTTTGAAAAACATGTCAGTTATTATGTGTAATGTCAATTATATTAATTTTTTTGTTAATCTGATTAAAATGAGTGACCAGAAAAAAGTGCGTACAGAAATTATTAAATATTTTCAACTAAACCCAACTTGGTCTTACAAAAAGTTGGCCAAGCATACAAAGGTCTGCCGTCAAACTGTTTCCAATGTTATTAAACAGTACCGGGAGAACTTGTCAGTTGATAGAAAACCTGGTTCAGGTAGAAGGAATGGTCCACATGATGTTTCTAAAGCCAAAAAAATAGAACGCATTTTCAAAAGAGCTCCCAACACATACGATAGGAAAGCAGCTCGGTTAGCTCAGTGCTCGGACTGTTTGGTACGAAAAGTTAAAGCTAATGCAGGTTTAAAAACATACAAGGCTCAAAAAGTTCCTGACAGGAACGCTGCTAAAAATTTAGAGGCCAAAAACAGAGCACGGAAATTGAAGTCAAGTTTTTTAAAAAAATATTCTTGCTGCATAATGGATGACGAAACGTATGTTCTGGCAGATTTTTCGCAACTTCCAAATCAAAAGTTTTATGTTGCTGATGCTCGAGGGAATGTTGAAGAAAAGTTTAGGACCCAAAAGCAGACAAAATTTCCCAGAAAGTTTTTGGTATGGCAAGCAATATGCAGTTGCGGCAAAAGAAGCCAATCATTTGTTACAACGGGCTCTATAAATGCCGAAATTTACATCAAGGAATGTTTACAAAAAGGCTGCTTCCATTCATAAGACTTCATAATATGTCCACTTATTTTTGGCCTGACTTGGCATCCTGTCACTATGGTAAACAAGCCCTTGAGTGGTACAAGAACAATAATGTGGTATTTGTACCAAGAGAGGCAAATCCTCCAAACTGCCCGGAGCTAAGGCCAGTGGTGAGATATTGGGCTCTTGTTAAAAGAAAATTGAAGAGTACAAAAAAGGTGTCCAAAAGTGTGGTAGATTTTAAACCGAGATGGACTACATGTTCGAGCAAAGTGACAGAAAGCACTACAAAAACGTTAATGGAAGGGTTTCCTAAAAGGGTTCAAAATTTCATCACTAGTGATTAAAACTATAAAAATATTTTTTTTGTAAATTGTAATAATAATTTGAATCAAATAAAAAAAAAATAAAGCTGTAAGTTTAGTGGTTTCTTTTTTATAAACATATATGTATGTTAAGAATTTTTCGATCTCACTCCTTAGTCTAGTCTATAGTCAAGTCTATAGTCTAGTCAATAGTCTAGTCTATAGTCTAGTCTATAGTCTAGTCAATAGTCTAGTCTATAGTCTAGTCTATAGTCTACAGTCCAGCTATAGTCTAGTCTATAGCATACTCTATAGTCTACAGTCCAGCTATAGTGTAGTCTATAGTCTAGTCTATAGTCTAGTCTATAGTCTAGTCTATAGTCTAGTCTATAGTCTAGTCTATAGTCTAGTCTAGTCTATAGTCTAGTCTAAAGTCTAGTCTATAGTCTAAAATATTGTCTGATCTATAAACTAGTCCATAGTGTATTCTGTAGCCTAAACTATAGTCTAATCTAATGTTAAGTTTATAGTCTAGTCTATAGTCCAGTCTATATTCTAGGCTGTAGGCTATGGTATAGTCTAGTATAAAGTCTAATACTTTGTATATTCATAATACGAACTAAAGTCTGATACAAGTCTAGACTATAGGTAACACATTAACAAAAGTTTAATATAAATTTTTAATATAAACTAAAAACCAAAACAAACATAATGTTTATAAATTGTTATTAATTTATATTTAACTAATTAGAACTAATTCTTGTTTATAAAATAGCAATTAACAAAAAAAGACATTCAAATAATTTGATACATTAGTAGATAAATATTTGAATAATGACAATCACCTTTTTATGAAAGTCCGTCTACGCGTAAAAAGCATAACTAGAAAAAGAAAACAATTATTTTTTTGTTTTAATAATAAATAATATTGAAAAATATGTAACAAAAACAATGTATATAATAATATTATTGAAGAAAATTTTATCATGTTAAAATAAATAAATGACAGAAAATTTTAGAATTGCGCGCATGTGATAAGAAATATAATACAACAAAAAAATATATAATATTTTTTATGAATATGTTACTTATAAACAAATTTTTATTATCAATTTAACCCGCCATTTATAAGTTTTCTAAGGTTGATGTACAAAAAAGTTAAACAAAAAAATTTATCAATTCGAACGGATTAATATATGCAAAGCGAAATGTTGTCATCGCTTTTACGACACCTACCCATTACAGTTCGAAGTCCTAAATTTAGCGACAGACAATGGGAGAAGCTAGAATTCTTTCAAAATGCAACAGTCAGTATTTAAACGTTGTCAGAAGAACACATTCATGACGAGACATAGATACTTTCGGTTATGATATACAAGAACAAGCTATTAAAGCTGTTACTACTGGGTTCTCATCGTAGCGGTCACCTGAGCCATCATCTAACAGAGTTAGAAACCACACGACAACCTCGCATTCAAGGCATGTCTGAAAAGATCTTCGTCTGTATGAAAGCGACGTCCAAAAATACCTGAATAACGATCGATGGTGAAAGCTCTTTCAAAAATCTTTAAATACTAACCACCAAAGAAAACAATGAAAAACTCAATACTATATAGTACTATGCTAGGAAGTCGTCCATCATCTGTTACAAAGGGGGACGAATCCTACCATGTTGCACTAGAGAGGTATTGTCACAAATAAGATCGGAATGGTGTACCCATTTAAACACTTATTGATCGAGATGAACCGATACCATTCAAGTTTTCCTTACTGCGTATGCCAAAGGCTCACACCTACACAACGATACAAAGATACTTTCGGTTATGGAACTCAATATCATGCTACCATACTACTGACCATCTAACAGAATTAGAATCTTCGCGAGGTTTGTCAGAAAGATTGTCTGTATGAAAGCGATGGATGATAGATGATGGAAGCTTATATAAAATATCTTTAAATACTATCCACCAAAGAAAACGGTGGAAAACTCCGTCAATTCTTAATAGTATTATGCTAGGTGGTCGTTCCCCAACCGTTGCAAACGAAGAGAAGAAGAATGCAAAGAATGCACCAATTTAGACACTTATTAGTCGAAATGAAACAATACCATGCGCGATCTCTTTCGTGCATGTGGCAAAAGCCCACACTTACAGAACAAGACAAAGATACTTTCGGTTACCTAACGGAATTATAATCCGTTATAGAGAGGTATTGGCAAGATCTCTTTCCTGCATGTTGCATAGGAAAACACAAAGTTCAACAACTTTTAAGCTGCAGGACAAATTCAACTCAGCTTTAACTTGAATCTGTTTGGACTCAGCCGATTGCTGGGCTCTGACTTTAGACAATAACAACAGCAACCAACCATTCGAATTCGACCGATAGATGGGGATGGTCTATTGGGTTTAAATAACAACCAACTCTTTTCATTCTTACAGAGCAATCGAGAAAAGTCACAGCATGTCGTAAAGTTCGAGATATTATAAGCACTTTGCCTATTAACGTTTATTGCAAATTAAAACTCTTTGGAAGTTTCTCGAAATTTCTCGATGTTTGGATTCAACTGATAGATGGGGCTCGTGTATTGGGTTTAGACAACAACTACCAATTATTCTCTTTCTTACAGTGTAACCGAGATAAGTTAGAGCATGTCGTAAAGTTCGAGATGTTCGTTGCAAATTAAAGCTCAAGTTTCTCGAAATTTCTCGATCTTTGGATTCAACCGATAGATGGTTGAATCTTTCTTACAGTGTAACCGAGATAAGTCAGAGCAGGTCGAAAAGTTCGAGCTATTATAAACACTTTGTCTATTCAGTTTCTCGAAATTTCTCGATTTTTGGATTCAACCGATAGATGGGGCTTGTCTTTCTTACAGCCGAGAGAAATTCTTGTCGAAAAGTTCGAGATATTAACTTTTTTCGTTCATTATCTTATTTGTCGTAAAAAAATTCACCTGTTGTGAAATTTTTTAACGGAATTTTGTAAGCAGCTGTTCCATACAAAAACAACTATTGTGAATGAATTGTTCACAAGTTCACGATAACAATTTTTCCTTCGAGCGAAATGAAAATTTCAAGGGAACAAAATTTTCACTTTTATTGGCCATAAACACTTTTCCTATTCACGTTCGTTGCACATTTAAAATTCTTTGGAAATCTCGATCAGTGCATGATACGTGAACGATTAGAATAAAGTTTAATATATTCCATAATCAGTAAGATCTTTTACGTCAAACGAAATAGTTTTAAGAAGTCTACTTTTCTAATTATTAATTTATAATCAATAATTAAGTTCTATATAATTAAATAATTAATTAATTTCATAACTATATTAAATTGTCTTATTATTTGAATAATTAGTTTCTTTAATCCTCAAACTATGTAATGAAATCAAAGTTCATTTTCACTTTCTATTGTTTATCAGTTAAACATTTATATAAATTATTACTGCAACAATTTACACTAAATTAAATTGAATTTATTACTTTATTCAAAATTTCTTTTTTTACACAAAAACTTAATTCAAAGAAATTGTATGCAACAATTAATTAATTAAATTATTTATTTCAATTAACTATTTACTGTCAAAGATCAGATGACAAAGTATAATGACAACAACAACAACGATAATAATAAAGCGCACAACTACTAAAGTAATAGTGTTGATTCTGTGGTCACAAGCATTAAACGTTTAAGTCATAAATGAAACTTTTGCAACTAAATTTAGAGATCAGCATTGACTTATATAAACTTATGATATTTGTTTTAGTAAACTTAAACTGATTTTCTTTTAAAGTTTAAATAATTTGCAACAACTATATAATTATCTATATATAATTTATTTAAAAGCATTTCTTTGTTGTTTTCAACATATTATTGTCATTTAAACTATTTACATTTGGTTGTAAATAAATTTTGTTATATTTTTAACATTTTTTTAGTTTACATTTATTTGAATATTCTTTTTATTTTATTATTTTTCTAATTTTTCAAATTACGACTACGTGTTGCCCGCTAGACCGACCGTTATAGACTTAATGGCAACATGTGCATATTTTTCTTTAGGAGTGCTTATTTTTTTTTCACATTTCTATGGGAAATTAAGTGAGTACTTTTATTTAAACGAGAGTCATATTTGTTTGATAAGAGTAATAGTGGAGCTCAATGAGAGCAATAATTTGTACAATAAAAAAACATTATAATTTTAGTAATTTATAAAATAAATTAACAAAAACAGTACATTTCTTAGTCACCCTTAAGTTATAAATGATGTTTAGATCATTGGTTGGTATGTTTGAACTGATAAACAGTAGAAAGTGAAAAAGAACCTTGACGAGATTTGGTTCAGGTTCTAGATCCATAGATAGATAGATAGATAGATAGATAGATAGATAGATAGATAGATAGATAGATAGATAGATAGATAGATAGATAGATAGATAGATAGATAGATAGATAGATAGATAGATACATAGATAGATAGATAGATAGATAGATAGATAGATAGATAGATAGATAGATAGATAGATAGATAGATAGATAGATAGATAGATAGATAGATAGATAGATAGATAGATAGATAGATTCCGAAGGAATACACTGTTGTGTGCTCCTTTTTATGAAAAAAAAACAAAATATTTTTCAAAATTCAGAAACTAGGTTTCCTAGACGTAATTTCTAAGAATTTTCCTATCATGAAAGTCATGAATGTCATTTCCGGAATAACATCATTTCCTTTGATCTAACTTCGACGTATGCCTGACAGAGTTTTACTGTTCTCTCCTCATGCTATACATGTCCACTCAGAATCATCATACTAACTTCAGACTTGCTCATTTTGAGGAGATTTCTCGTTTTATTCTCATCAGTGTCATCCCATAGGATTTTTGTGGTTCTACCCACCGTTTCATTATTCCAAAAAAGCCTTATATTATTCCCCCACCCATATTTTTAATTCAGGTTTTTATTAGGTAAACGGTGGTAAAGTTTAATTACAGGAATGCTTCTTTAGAGTTTGGAGGCATATAGCCGCATTGTTGTATCAGTAAATAAACGTGATCTGGTCTTCATTAGTCGATGACTCAGCTGATTGCTCATATTTTCGCCATATAGTAAAATTTACAAAAAAGTTTTCATTTCATGAGACGGCTCTAGTCCATCGCGTTGTTAGACCTTCAAGATAGATAATGATGTTAAATACTCATTATTTAAAGTTTTAAATAATTTTGCAATTAATGTTTATGAAATAACCGCATAATTATATTTTAAACATTTTTAAATGGTATAGGTAGCCATCGATAGATAATGGTAATAGTAATGACGACTTTTTCCATATATTTGTAGAGATTTTATTACTGTTTTTTTCAGTAAAAAAATATTTAATGAGCATTTTTATTGTTCGTACGAAAATAGAACCAGCGCTAATCATCAGAGGTGGCCTTCGTACCACTCTATCGAAGGCTCCTTTTTGCCATGATGAATAGGTTACCTTTTTATCTAATGGCTTAAGAGGTTGCCATCAATTCAGCGATTAGACTCAGTAAAATCGGTTTGTGGCATATGACTAAGTCAGGCCACTCTACCATAATCTACAGCCTGGGATCAATTCCAGGCAACATTGATTACTGTACTCCCAAACCATTTTTTGATAGAAGTTTTTCAGTGTCGATTTGACACGATCCAAATGAAACAGAATTTATCCTTCATTATTGTTTGTAACAGGTCTTCACCAATGGCTCTAAATCTTGAGATGGCGTAGGAGGTGGCTTTAATATTGCACACACTGGATCTAAAGTTTCTCTCAAACTTCCTGTTCAATGTAGTGTACTTCAGGCTCAACTATCAGCCTTAAAACGGGCTGCAAACTGGCTCAGGTTATATCGAATATACAATAATGAAATTCGAATTTAAATCGACAGTCAAGCTACCTTAAGGGCTATACAACAACAAACCTGGTCATAGAATGATATCTCTAAATGAGATGGCGAAACATTCCACAGTGTAGTCTCCTTCGCAAAATGAGACCAGTGGAGAAATATTCAAATCTGTCAAAATGCAAATAACCTCAGAGCACCATCTACAGGAGGAAACGGAGGTCCTCTGAGTCAAAGAACATAGTGACATGCCCACTAAACAGTTCCTCCTGGGATGTCACCGGAGAAGTCATCCCAACTTTAACATCACACAGTTGAAAGCTCCCTCGAGGCATGTCAGAAAGGACCTTCATGTATACGAATAGAGCATACGAAGTTATGTTCAAAATCCCTTAGATCGGATCTCGTATACAGCAGCTTTTCCGGTTACAGCATGATGGAGCAACAGGCTCAACGGCTACTGGTCCCACATAGACCGTACCGTTCCTAATATATTCCCAGCTTGTAAATAGGTTCCCCATGATACCCTCCACATATTCAACTGTCCAGTCCACCCTCCTTCACTTTGTCCAATGAATTTATAGACTAACCCTTTTGAAGTAGCCCAATTTCTTGGCATGCAACTAAATACAGAACCCCGGATTAAAAATTGTGTACTTTAAGCTGTTACAACAACAACTTTTTGTTGGTATATTGCTTTCAAGCTGCAATATACCAAGCCTGCACAACACAGACGGTCGATTGAGGCTACCTGTAGAGAATCGTGTGGCCGTCGTTTGACCATCAAGAGCCCTCATTCAGTTTCCGACAGCAAATCTTTGAAACTTAATTGCAATGGTGACTTGCCACAGACCTTTTAGGCTCCATGCTAGAAGACTAAATCTTCCTAGTGAAGAATTCCGTAGGAAGAAGAGTGTACTGCACACTTCCTCTGTCAGTGTCTTGTACTAGCGGATCATTGAATAGTTGAATCTGCTAGGAGCCATTGTCATGCACGATTTAACTCACCTATTCGGAGCTGACATCCGAAGGATAGATTCCTTTATTCGTGCGACAAGATGGTTTGAATACGAAGCTAGAGTAGAAGGTATCACAAAGGGGTCAGCGATATGAACCCAAGTGTGTACTAACCTTGCTGTATCTTATTGAAAGTTTAGACATGCAACTGGTATTCCTTCAGGTTTAGAGAGACTACGCCATATTTCTTAATTGGTTTGCTGATCCATCGTACTGTGGACTAGTACTAATTCTAACTCCAGGAGTAAAATTTAGATTATTCAATTTTTCTTATCACTTTTTTTTTGACATTCTAGTTTTACTGAGAGAGTTTTGATTCGCCAGGATTGGAATTTCGGATGTCAACTCTTTTTTCTTCTAGCTTCGCTGTCTCTTATTGAAATTATAGTCATACAACCGATAAAACACTTCAAAAACTGACACTTGTCTTCTGGAAAATAATCAGTGAAGTTTTCATTGTTGTGTTAGTGATATTTCGATTAATTTTAAATTTATTTCGCTTGTTCTCATTTGAAAAATGGCTGATATTCTAACGTATCTGGGGGAGTTTGGTTTTGAAGAGATTTGAATTACGGATTTCACCTTGCTCATTTGCAAGTTCTGATGTATCTATTTCAGTACTATAATGATAACATTTTCACAGAATTTCATCTTTACATAGGGTTCGTTAGTGTGTATCAATGGATCACTAAAGATCCTTGATATATCTTTAGTCTACATAATGTATAGTATTGATAGCTCACTAAATATCCTCGATTTTTTATGTCTAAACGTCAGATCATAAATTCATATTTTTGTATTAAATTTCTTATCACATTATTTTCGATAATTTTACAAAAAAACAAAAAAAATATATAAAATCAAAAAAATTACCTAAATTATAAAAAAATGGAACTGAAAATAATACTTTTTTTAATTGCACCTAATTTTTAGTGCTTGTTAAATCCTTTTTCTGTTAATAACACTGAAATAATAAACAAATCAAACACAACACAGCACACAATATAATAATACTCAAGTCACAGCGTTGATAGTAATTTACTATTAAAGAAACAACCACAAATCTGTAAAGAAAGAAAATGAAATTGAAATGAGTAAAATTAATATTTAATTGAATTAGAAACTACTACAATTACAAAAAAAAAAAATGGAAAAAAGTTTTAAACGTTTGATAGATAAATGTACGTAATGGATTTAAAGTAGAATGTTATATTACATAATTGTGGTTAAAGACTATTAAAGAAATTGAAAAAAAAACTTCGATAATTTACCACAAATTATTTCAATAGTATTAACTTTTATTCTATAAATATAATTTCATTAGCATTTCCTTTTGATGCATTCTAACAAAATTGCAATTATATATATTTTCTATTATGAACCATTATCTTACCGAACCTTATTTTAATATTAAAGGTCTTCATGACAACTTAGCATAGTTATATACAAGAAAATCAGTTCAGTCTATAGTCTAGCCTATAGCCTACACTATAGTTTAGTATACTGTCTAGTCTATTATCTGGGTATATTCTAGTCAATAGTCGAATCTATAAACTAGTATATAGTCTGGTCTATAGTCTGATGATTCAAACCATGGATAAACATTAAACTAGTATATAGTAAAATCTCTAGTCTTGTCTAAAATCTAGTCTATAGCTTTGTCTATAGTCTGGACTACACAATAGTCCTCTATAGGCTAGTCTATATTCTAGTCCATAATCCAGTATACTAGTCTATAGTCTAGTCTATAGTCGAGTCTATTGTCTCGTCTATAGTATAGTCAATAGCCTAGTCTATAGTCGAGTCTATAGCCTATTCTATAGTCGAGTCTATAGTCTAGTTTATAGCCTAGTCTATAGTCTAGTCTATAGTCTAGTCTATAGTCTAGCCTTTAGTCTAGTCTATAGTCTAGTCTATAGCCTAGTCTATAGTCTAGTCTATAGCCTAGTCTATAGTCTAGTCTATAGTCTAGTCTATAGTCTAGTCTATAGTCTAGTCTATAGTCTAGTCTATAGTCTAGTCTATAGTCTAGTCTATAGTCTAGTCTATACTCTAGTCTATACTTTAGTCAATAGTCTATTCTATAGTCCAGTCCATACTGTCGTCTATAGTTTAGGCTATAGTCTAGTCTATACTCTAGTCTATAGTCTAGTCTATAGTATGGTCTACAGTCTAGTCTAGTCTATTCTATAGTCTAGGCCATTGTCAAATCTTTAGTTGAGTCTATAGTTTAGCCTATAGTCTAGTATACAGTCTAGTCTATAGTCTATTCTATAGTCTGGTCTATTTTCTATTCTATAGGATAGTCTAGTTTATTGCTAAGTCTACAGTCTAGTATAGAGTCTATTCTATAGTCTAGTATATAGTCCAGTCTATAGTCTAGTTATATAGTCCGGTCTATTTTCTGGTCTATAGTCTTATCGATAGTCTAGTCTATAGTTTAGTCTATAGTATAGTCGATAGTCTAGTCTATAGTCTAGTCTATAGTCTAGTCTATAGTCTAGTCTAAAGTGTAGTCTATAGGCTAGTTTAGTTTATAGCCAAGTCTACAGTCTAGTATAGATTGTAGTCTATAGTCAATTCTATTATCTAGTCTACAGCCATGTCTAGTCTATAGTTTAGTCTATAGTCTAGTTTATAGTATTGTCTATAATCTAGTTTTGATCTTTTAACATTTTTCCATTGGCTCTTAGATCACGTTCATTCGCTAAGGATCTCCTTGTTCTGTTTGAGTAAATAGTTTGAACATGGACCATGTACAAAAAGCTTGTCCTGTAAGTCATAAGAAGGCAGTGTTGAGTCGTCTTATTGTATAAAGCACTAATTATTTAAATCTTAATAATTAGGATAAGTTACCGGTTATTATTGTTAAAACAGCTCCTCTATTAGTTAATATAACAAACATACATTGTTCCTTATTAAATATTTAAACTCAATTTCTAGTTGCCACTTTGTTTAGCGTGAGAACTTACATATCACAAAACAAATGTTAAAATAAAATTGTAAAAAATTAAATAAAAACTAGAAAAACGAAACTAACTTACTCATAATAATTCCCACAAGTCCTAAAGAAAACCCCCCAATATATACTAATTGCTAATGACAACGCCCGCCTTATAGTAGTTTCAACAGATGTACAAATATATTCAAAATTAATTAGACAGAAATAAATGTACAAAATAGAAATAACAAAAAATAAATTTGAATATACAATATGCGTTTGTAGCTAATGTAGGATTTAGTAGTATTTGACAACTAGTAGCAGTAAATGAAAAAAAAATACAAGTTATTATAGAAACCATACAATATTTACAATTATAATTGTCAAGAAATTAACTAAATATTTGCATATGTCCTAAGTATAATAGTTTTATTTGTATTGTAAATTGGAATATGGAATTATAATTACTGTTGATTGTTTTTGTAGCGGAAAATGTTATGACAACAATGAATTTTATTTGTTAATTTGTTTTTAAGTTTTTTGCAAAATAAGATTTTTTATGAGTTTGTTTATTATGAGTTTTAAATAGTTTAGAATAAAAAAAAATATGTACTTTGTTTACGTAATGGTAAAATAAATGATTACATTGTATTATATTTGATTTTTTTATATAGAAGAAAATAGTGACTAGACTATAGACATGACTGTAGAATGGACTATAGCCCATACTATACACAACTCTACAGACTATGTGGTTAGTTTGAAGGAAGGTTGTATATACATACAGTGAATCAACTAAGTTTTTTGCCTACCTTTTTTTTAAGAGAATTTTGTTTTTTGTTCATAAATAAAATTCGAAAAAAATAAGTAAAAAGTAAATATATGTTTTCCAATTAAAAATAGAGATTGTATAAAATGGGAAAAATTAGAAAAAATATTAAAAAATAAAATTTTGGTGCATTTGTTGTTGCATTTTATTATTTTTCTTCAGAATTTGCATGTCAATAAAGTATTTTGCATCTTCAGAATTCCGTTTAATTTCATTGGGTTTTTTCAATTTATTTTTTTAATTATTTTTGGAATTTATTGTTTTATTGTTAAAAGGAAGAGTGTTAAGAATTTTTCAATTGTGATTTGCAAAAATCATATCCTTATTGGGTGAAAATATGATGTTATTTGCTTTAAAATGTTTAATGGATAATAATGAGGCAATTTCGATATGAAACATTTGTTTAGATTTCTAGAACAAGTGTAAATCAATAAAATATAATTATGAAATGTTTAATCAATAACATTAAAAAATATAAAATAGAGTAATAGATGAAATGATTCAAAGAATTATTAGAAAAAACGCACTGAGTGCTCTTTCAAAATCTTTAAATGCCGAAGGGAGGCGACTTGTATCCAAGGAAAACTATTGGACTCCTGATTTATTTTTTTTTTTCAAAATCTATATACGAACTATGAGCAACAATATGTTTAAATAAGTCGTGCAAAAAATTAGGTCAATAGGATTACGTTAACTGGTGCCACAACGGCTCTGAAGTTTGAAGATGCATTTACAAGGGGAAAATATGCAATTTTTTCAGTTTTCACAAAAGTTTTGTCATTAAACAATTTGTTTTGCACTTTATTGTCCAAGAATCGTAATGTACACAGAATTAGCGTTACAAAAAGATAAAAAAACACAAAAATTGGTTGAAAAATGAAAAAGTTATTAAAAATTCCCCAGGCCATTATCGTGTCTCAGAGCACTTGAATTCGAAATGTGATAAAAATATAAACATATTTTTGAAAATATTCTAATAAAACAATTGTGTTACTTAAAATACATCTGTAGTTACTTGAATAGGAGTTTTAGTCCTTATAGAATAACGTAAACCTGTTCTCAGCTATGGTCGAAAATTTTTGATATTTTACACGGTCGTTTCAAAATTCAAATTTTAGTTTTTTTTTCATACTTTGTTAAACAAATTTCAATATTTTTGGGAGAAATCATAGGGATTTATGGACAACAGATTAGGGAATAAAACAGTAAACAAATTAGGTCAATACCTCTTATAGTTGCCTGTACCTGCAATTTGAATTCAGCGGATTTCGAGAAAAACAAATTTTTATATAATATTTTGCAAAATTAGCCTTTTTATTATATTGTTGTGTATTTTAAATGGAACCTTTTGTAAATTTATTAGTCCACATATTTCTAAATAAAAATCCAGAGTTCCATGCAATTCGGACGCCATTAACCCATAAACTTTAAAGGTCAAAGGTCAAATTTTGTAATATTTGCAATTTTTGATGGAAACTAGTCAAAATTGTTTCCATTTTTTGGTAGATTATCACTAAATTTAAGAAATTTATTTATTAACAACCGATATTTACATAAATAGTGAAAAAAATTAATTAACCCTTAAACGGCCTTGGGATCAAAATGCTCCGATGTTTTTAAAACATGCCAATTTGGACATATTTCAATAAAACCCGTTTGCAATCCCATTAAATAAATACTCCTGGATGTATATCAGATATGTTGTGCGATTCTATACTGACTCACTAAATATTTTTTTTTAAATTTTAAGTTTCCACACAGAAGATAAGGAGGAAGAAGTCTAAAATCCATCTTACTAGACAACAACTTTAAGTGGTTCACGTAAGTCCGTCTTATTTCGGTACCCTATTCAAAGCAGTGATAGTAGTATTTTCTCATAAGAACTACTCACTACTTCCAGATTTAAACCAGCCGGTTCCATTCACGAAATTTAGGATACTCTTTAAGTTTATCCCTAAACAAGAGAGAACAGCAGATCCAAAATAAAGATCATAGGTTAATTTAGATGAAATTACTTGTCTATCCTAAGACAAGATCTTAGTTTGGCTAACAATTGAATTCTATGACTACCCTGAATTTTGAAAATATAAAAGGAACATCATTGCCAAATTCATTGATTATTTACACAACCGGTAAAATTTAAGAATCACATAAATTACACGAGAAAACTCTATTAAGTATAATAGGCAACCGTCGTTTGTTATTCTTTGCCGAAAAGAATACCAAGCACCACATTATATACAAATGCAATTTAATATAGTTTTCTTTTATTATTAATTTAGAAACATTTTTGTTTTCAATGTAACTGACCTTGACTTTCAGATTACAAACAACATTGAGTTTTTTGTTGTTTTTCTTATAAATTTCCTCAAAATACTATAATTTTCAAAAGACAACCTATTTTACATTATTATAAAATTACATGAATTGCGTAGGAATTTTTTTTTCTGATACAAAGTATTTTCATTGCACATTATTTACATTTTTTGATGTAAAATATAAAAAAATAATAATACTTACTTACAAAATATACCATGAATTACTGCTAATTTTATATATTTAATTTAATTTTTAAAGAAAACTTTTTTTTTTATAAATTTTAGTAAAAAAAACCTACACCACCTCTAGATTTAATTATAATTATACCGCAACTGAAAGACTTTGGAGAACACAACATAGAAGCGAGACTTTGAGAATAAAAATATTAGGATAGAAACTCTCACGAAAGTTGTTTTTGCTTTCCTAAAGAAATTTTTACCAATTTATGGATATTTTCTTATATTTAGTGAATATAATGAGTTTTTTGACAGCAGAGTTGCTATTCTATGTTATGTACTCTGCCGACAGCTGTTTGATTGATTTTTTGTGTTTGTGCAGTATGTTCAGTGT
The DNA here is from genome assembly GCF_022045245.1 of Lucilia cuprina. Taxonomy (NCBI): domain Eukaryota; kingdom Metazoa; phylum Arthropoda; class Insecta; order Diptera; family Calliphoridae; genus Lucilia; species Lucilia cuprina. The sequence goes on from NC_060954.1 coordinate 13,157,079, forward strand.
AGTTTGGCAGTATTGTAGTAAAAAGTATTAAAGTTAAACTGCTTTGAGGAAAATGTCGGTAAAATAGCCGGTAAAATAAGTTCAAACTTTTCGACAATTTAAGAAAATATTTTTTTAAAAATTTTATAATTTCAATAATATTTAATAAATTTCCAAGTACATGAATAGCAAATATCAAAGCCGACCATAAGTGTAAGAAATTAACGGCGGTTAGAAATCTGTTTAACAGCTAGTTATGGTAATAATTGCAATATTTTAAAAATAAACCATTTTCTTTTAATATTTAACGGTATTTATAAATAAGTTCTTAAAAAAACTGAAATTTTTGAGATATTTTAAGTAAAATATATTTTAGCGCCATTGGTTTTTTAATAGTAACGGCGTTTAGTCTCATCAGCTCAGTACGACTTTGTACTCTGACTCAGAAAGTGTCATTGTCATTAATGACCACAGGGTATACAGAGACGTCACGAGCAAATAGCTATTTACGTCTCTTTCGCACAAAACGATTTCAATGATTTTTTTAGCTGTATTTTATATACCTCTTCTCACCAAACAATTTCAAAATCAAACAAAAGCTGATTTTAGACTTTTTCAAATGTCAAAAGTGACATCTCTGTATACTTTGTGTTAATGACAACGAAAATTAGAAAACAAATAAGAATTTTGCCAACATAAAGCGGCCGACAAACATAAACATAAAAAGGAATTGGAAAATTAAAGTTTAATTGGGCGAAAAATGCAATAAACTAATAACAAAAACACACATCAGTAAATAAAACATAAATAAAATTACTACTAGTAAGGGCAGTGGCAGTCGAAGACCGCAAAAACAAAAGTAGAAATAAAAACAAATGAAAAATTAACGTTTGCGCAGCTGAAACAAATTATTAGAAGTAAAAAAAATAGACAAGTGAAACTTAAAAAAAAAGAAACCTGCTAATTAAAAATAAGACCACAAGGTGCAAAAACGAAATTTTGCTACAAAAAAAATTTAATTAATTTCCTAAAAAAATGAAAACATTGGAAGAAATTAAACAAGAATATCCCTTGCACTGGCATATCTGGCAAAATAATGTGGAGGAATTAAAGGAGTTACTTAAAAATGATAAAGTAAGTTGGAATTTACATTAAGAAGAAGGAAGAGACCATTGGCCCTAGAGTTAAAAGTAAATAAAGGCGATTTAAGGAAAGGGTCAAGTGGCAAAATGTGTAAAACAAGTTGTAAAGGAGAAGAAAACAAAAAAAAAAAAAATAAGGTTTCCGGGTCAATATTTCCGCATTAATAAGACACTCTTCAAAAAAAAAAAAAAAAACGTGTCCTATACGGCAAACCTAACACATTTGTCATTAGTAGCTGGAAGTTAATTTAATTATATATTACCTATATTTGTTTGTTAAACAATTGCATTGTTTACCATTTAATACTAAAGCAAATGTATAGTAATTGAAATTTAAAGATAAGCTTGTATTTTTCTTTCCACTTACTCATATTGAACTTCTATTTGTTCTAGATTGATAAGGAAAAAATCGATCCCCGTGGCCGTACACCTTTAATGTTAGCGGTAAAATTAGCACATTTGCAATGTGTCAAAAATCTTTTAGCTGCCAAATGTAGTGCCACCTATGAGCATGAGGGTTGGTCAAGTAAGTTACATTTATTTTGCTAAGGGAACGTAAATATAATAATTTACTTTAAAGATGTTTGTTTACATATATTGTAATAAACTTTTCTAACTTAGAAAGGGCGTATTTTATATTTCTTTCTGGCTTTTCTATAGAAAACATGCTTAATTTATAAAAAAACCGTTCTATACAAAGTTGTTTAGTTTGTAAAGAACTTTTCAATGGAATAGTTGTTGTTAGATACACTTTTTCTATATTAAAAACACGATAAAATTAGTTTCATTTCATTAACAAGAATATGTGATATTTATTGCCAATTTTCGTTTCTATTTAACTTCAAGTTGTCCAGGAAGCTGTTTGTTCAGGTAATGAGGAAATATTAACTGCCATACTGGAAGTACGTGATTTACAACGTCATGTGCAAAGAGTTACACATGTCCCAAAGTTATTGCAACATTTATTAGATGCTCCCGATTTTTATATAGAAATGAAATGGGAATTTACTTCATGGGGTAAGAGAAAAATGTAAAATGAAAAAATGTATGAAAAATTATTAATTCTGTTAAAAATTGTAGTTCCTTTAATGTCACGCCTTTGTCCTAGTGATACCTATAGAGTGTATAAACGTGGTGCTAATGTTAGAATAGATACAACCTTATTGGGTTTTGAAAATAACACCTGGCAACGAGGGAATCGTTCGTATATATTTAAAGGTTTAAGTAAGTAAAACACTTTTACGTCTGAAGAGCAAAAGTAAAATGATTTATCATTATTTTTTCTATCACAGAGGATAGTGCTACCATGATTGAAATCGATCATGATACCCATGAGGTTATGGTTGAACAAATGAGCTCCGATATTGGTGATATAGTGGCCATACCACCACCCATAGGATCGGTAAGAGCGCGCCTTAATGCGCCGGTCATAACAAATAATATAGAAATGGAAAAAATCAGTTTTGAACGTAATAAATCGGGCATATGGGGTTGGCGTAGTGAAAAATCTGAAGTTATAAATGGTTATAATTGTAAAGTTTATGGGGCTAGTAATGTGGAGTTTGTAACAAAAACAAGAATGGATCATTTATCAGAAGAGCAAATCAAGGTAATAATAGAAACGTGCCAAACTTTGGAAAATTGTTTATTTTTTGTATTATATTTTTAGGCTAAAACCTCCCGAACACCATTCCATAGCTTTTTAGGCTTAGCCGAAGATGAATATATAGCCAGTCCAGATTTAGCATCGTTAAGAGAAAAAGTAAGTAGATGAACTATAAATGGACTAGAACTAAACTAGAACTGAATTAAAACTGAACTAGAACTAAACAAAAACGTAACTAAAACTGAACTGGAACTGAACTAGAACTAGAACTGAACTAGAACTGAACTAGAACTGAACTAGAACTGAACTAGAACTGAACTAGAACTGAATTAGAACTGAACTAGAACTGAACTAGAA
>NC_060954.1:13160262-13187403 GCF_022045245.1 Lucilia cuprina
AACTGAACTAGAACTGAACTAGAACTGAACTAGAACTGAACTAGAACTAAACTAGAACTAAACTAGAACTGAACTAGAACTGAACTAGAACTAAACTAGAACTAAACTAGAACTAAAATAGAACTAAACTAGAACTGAACTAAAACTGAACTAGAACTGAATCTGGACTAGAACCAAATAAAAGTTTGTTAAATTCACTTTTTTCCAATTTTAGGCACCCACACCTCATACTGAGGAACATAATTTAGATGGTGGCGAAGAAGTAGCTGCATCTAACAGCAATAGTCCTAATAATTCCGGTTCTAATTCTCCTAAAAATGTCATAACACCGCAGGAGTATTTTACAGCCGATGTAGATTTAAATGGTCGTGATATAGGGCGACCCAAAAAAGTTAACACTAAAGTATGTTCTTTCTGATTTTCACATTTCCCTAACAAACCAATTAATTGGTTTTTATTTTCAGCTTCAACGTTTTAAAGCAAATTTATGGCTTTGTGAAGATTATCCCATGCGTCTCCAAGAACAAGTACTTCCCATTTTAGATCTTATGTCCACAATGGCCAGTCCACATGTGTCCAAATTAAAAGACTTTATAACAATGCAACTGCCTTCCGGTTTTCCAGTTAAAGTAGAAATACCATTATTCCATGTGCTAAATGCTTGCATTACATTTGGTAATGTATTCGCAATGACAATGCCAATTGAAAATGTAACAACGATAAATGAAGAGGATCGTATAACATGTATTGTTGATGATCGTTGTTTCGATATACCTACACATTATACGAACAAGGGTAAATTGTGAGAAAAAAACACTGTATTGAAGATATTTAATATAGTTTTTTTAAAAAAACTTTTTTAGGTGCTGACTCTAGACGTCAAATGCCTTTAGATGAGGATGATATGCTGCAATATGCAATTGAACAAAGTTTAGTTGAATCTTCTGGTGGTGCTTGTGGCTTAAATTTCGATGGCACTTCAACGGATAAGGTTGATATATGGGAGGCCTTGAGAGGCCAAGGTGTGGGAGCCGACGATGAAGAGGATGAGCAATTACAAAGGTATTCTTTAATAGTACATTTTTCATATTATAAGAAAGCATGCATTATTATTTTGTAGGAGTAACTGAAGTTATTTAGCTTTTGGAATATAATTTAATTTAGTTTTTGCTGACTCCACAGACTAATGAAAAACTTTTTTATAAAAGTCCAAAGACTTTTTTTCAAATTTCACATTAAATTTTAACGTTTTGGAACATTAAGGGGTTTGTTTTATTAAAAGCAATTCAATAAATTAGCTTATTTTTTAAAACTCTAGCCTTTAATGTGTTTTAAAAAAATAAATTTACATTTTCAAAGAAATGAAGAAGAACAAAGTCTTGTGTTCTGTGTATAATAAAGCATGTTTCTTCTCTTAAACAAAATAATTAAATTTAATTTTAATCTTTATAATTTCTTTTCCTTTATACGGTCCCTTTCCGCTAAACAAACTCGAAACCCTTTGCTAGATTATTGTCCTCGAAATTACATTTTAGAACAACACCGAATCGATTGACTACAGAAAATTATACACAATTTCGCCATCAAAATATTAATTATGGCAAATATTCCCCAAATCCATCAAGACCTACACGCAACTCATCTGCTTCCACTTCATCAAGTTCATTAAATGCCTCACCCACTAATCAACAAAACAGAAATCATCGCATGCCTTCCACACAGAACTCAACACATTTTAAAAATGACATGGAAAAAATGAAAAATATTTTCAAGTAGTTTAAATGCATGTTGTTGTTTTTTAGTTGTTTCTTATTTATTTTATTTTAATATTGGTGGTTTTGGGTTTTTATAACGATATTTTTAAAGTAAAACGTAGACTTCTTAGTTATTTTCTGTTCCAGTTCAATTCTAGTTTCGTTCTAGTTCAGTTTTAGTTCAGTTCTAGTTCAGTTCTAGTTCAGTTCTAGTTTAGTTAAAGTTCAGTTCTAGTTCAGTTCTAGTTCAGTTCTAGTCCAGTTCTAGTTCAGTTCTAGTTAAGTTCTAGTTCAGTTCCAGTTCAGTTCTAGTTCAGTTCTAGTTCAGTTCTAGTTCTAGTTCAGTTCTAGTTCAGTTCTAGTTCAGTTCTAGTTCAGTTCTAGTTCAGTTCTAGTTCAGTTCTAGTTCAGTTCTAGTTCAGTTCTAGTTCAGTTCTAGTTCAGTTCTAGTTCAGTTCTAGTTCAGTTCTAGTTCAGTTCTAGTTCAGTTCTAGTTTCGTTCTAGTTCAGTTTTAGTTCAGTTCTAGTTCAGTTCTAGTTCAGTTGTAGTTCAGTTTTAGTTCAGTTCTAGTTCAGTTCTAGTTTAGTTAAAGTTCAGTTCTAGTTCAGTTCTAGTTCAGTTCTAGTTCAGTTCTAGTTCAGTTCTAGTTCAGTTCTAGTTCAGTTCTAGTTCAGTTCTAGTTCAGTTCTAGTTCAGTTCTAGTTCAGTTCTAGTTCAGTTCTAGTTCAGTTCTAGTTCAGTTCTAGTTCAGTTCTAGTTCAGTTCTAGTTCAGTTCTAGTTCAGTTCTAGTTCAGTTCTAGTTCAGTTCTAGTTCAGTTCTAGTTCAGTTCTAGTTAAGTTCTAGTTCAGTTCTAGTTCAGTTCTAGTTCAGTTCTAGTTCAGTTCTAGTTCAGTTCTAGTTCAATTCTAGTTCAGTTCTAGTTCAGTTCTAGTTCAGTTCTAGTTCAGTTCTAGTTCAGTTCTGGTTGAGTTCTAGTTCAGTTCTAGTTCAGTTCCAGTTCAGTTCTAGTTCAGTTCTAGTTCAGTTCTGGTTCAGTTCTAGTTCAGTTCTAGTTCAGTTCTAGTTAAGTTCTAGTTAAGTTCTAGTTAAGTTCTAGTTCAGTTCTAGTTCAGTTCTAGTTCAGTTCTAGTTCAGTTTTAGTTCAGTTCTAGTTCAGTTCTAGTTCAGTTCTAGTTCAGTTCTAGTTCAGTTTTAGTTCAAGTTCAGTTCAGTTCTAGTTCAGTTTTAGTTCAAGTTCAGTTCTAGTTCAGTTCTAGTTCAGTTCTAGTTCAGTTCTAGCTCAGTTCTAGTTCAGTTCTAGTTCAGTTCTAGTCCAGTTCTAGTTCAGTTCTTGTTCAGTTCTAGTTCAGATCTAGTTCAGTTCTAGTTCAGTTCTAGTTCAGTTCTAGTTCAGTTCTAGTTCAGTTCAGTTCAGTTCTAGCTCAGTTCTAGTTCAGTTCTAGTTCAGTTCTAGTTCAGTTCTAGTTCTAATTCCAATTCAGTTCTTTACAATTTAAAGTTCCTTTTGAGTTCCATTCCATTCTATTATTTTATTTTATTTTTTTGTATTTAAAATGCTTTTGTTAAAAAATTGTGTTAAAAGACGAATGTGTGTTAAGTAATTTCCTATTTATCGCTATTTAACCTGAATATTTGATCCCAAAAACCTTGGCCTTTTTCTTTGTGCTCTCCTCTCTTATGTATAGAGTTCTACAAGAGTCTTTATGTGCTGCTGTCAATACAACGGGTGGTGGCTCTCCCATTTCCGAAGATGATGATGACGATGGTGGCTTTAAATATATCGATCCAGATTTAGCGTTGGCTTTGCGTCTCAGCCAACAGGATCAACAGCAATATGAATTGGAGCGACAACGTGAACAAGAAATGATAGAGCAAGCTTTAAAGTTAAGTTTACAAGAACATTAGAAGTAAGTTAACTTTTTCTTTTCTTGTTTTTTTTTTGTGTTTTTCCTTTTTTCTTTAAATCGTATAAATTTTCTTTTTTCACTTTTGAGTTTTAAAACTCAACTTAAAGGTTGTGTTTCCTTTATTGTAGTTTTCCATTTAATTTGATGCAGCATTTTGCAAATGCTGTACTAAAGGCATAAATAAATAAAGTAATCTATAGATTTTGATTTCATTTATATTATTATTATTATTTTATATAATTTGCTTTAAGTTGTTTCCTTTTTATGCCAAATTTATGTTAAATGTTATTTATACATATTTATATACATATGCATATGTATGTACGTAGAACAAGGAGATCTGATCAAGAGTCATCTTAAGAATCAACAATTATTATAATTATATACACTTAAACTTATTTTTACTTTGTATACTTAATAAAATATACATATGTATTTTTATTTATATATATATACACACACATAAAACAATTTACATATATACATATAAGTACACCTTTATATACACCAATACATACAGCAAACACACATAAACTTACACTTCTATATATAGAGAATAAAAAAAAATATGAAAATAACTATTATATTTTAATTTGTTATATTATTAAAACAAAAAATAATAAATAAAATGAAATGAAAAAAGCTAAGTCTAAAATCAGAAATAAATCTTTAAAATCACTTTAAAATAATAATATCGGTCTTTATTTTACTAAAACAAACAAAATACAAATTGTTTGTAATATTTTTGTAATTCTAATGGAAGTTGAACATACCAGAATGAATTTAATTATTTATTGAAAGTCTTTCAATTTTAACACTATGTTCTTTCTCTTCACATATACCGAAATAGAACACATCAGTTAGTTAACAATATATGGGGGCTGCTGTATGCATTACATGCCGTTATGATTGACCCTTAGTTCAGGTCTAGTTTATTTCAAGTTCAGTTCTATTTCAGTTCTAGTTCAGTTCTAGTTTAGTTCTAATTCAGTTCTAGTTCAGTTCTAGTTCAGTTCTAGTTTAGTTCTAGTTCAGTTCTAGTTCAGTTCTAGTTCAGTTCTAGTTCAGTTCTAGTTCAGTTCTAGTTCAGTTCTAGTTCAGTTCTAGTTCAGTTCTAGTTCAGTTCTAGTTCAGTTCTAGTTCAGTTCTAGTTCAGTTCTAGTTCAGTTCTAGTTCAGTTCTAGTTTAGTTCTAGTTCGGTTTTAGTTCAGCTTTAGTTCAGTTCTAGTTAAGTTCTAGTTCAGTTTTAGTTCAGTTCTAGTTCAGTTCTAATTAAGTTTTAGTTCAGTTCTAGTTCAGTTCAAGTTCAATTCTAGTTCAGTTCTAGTTAAGTTCTAGTTCATTTCTGGTTCGTTTTAGTTCAGTTTCAATTAGTTTCTTGTTCAGTTCTAGTTCAATTGTAGTTCTAGCTCAGTTCTAGTTTAGTTCTAGTTAAGTTCTAATTAAGTTTTAGTTCAGTTCTAGTTTAGTTCTAGTACAGTTCTAGTTCTAGTTCAGTTCTAGTTCAGTTCTAGTTCAGTTCTAGTTCAATTCTAGTTCAGTTATAGTTCAGTTCTAGTTCAGTTCTATTTAAGTTTTAGTTCAGTTCTAGTTTAGTTCTAGTTTAGTTCTAATTAAGTTTTAGTTCAGTTCTAGTTCTGGTCAAGTTCAATTCTAGTTCACTTCTAGTTAAGTTTTAGTTCATTTCTGGTTCAGTTTTAGTTCAGTTTCAATTCATTTCTTGTTCAGTTCTAGTTCAATTGTAGTTCTAGTTTATTTCTAGTTAAGTTCTAGCTCAGTTCTAGTTTAGTTCTAATTAAGTTTAGTTCAGTTCTAGTTCAGTTTAAGTTCAATTCTAGTTCAGTTCTAGTTAAGTTCTAGTTCATTTCTGGTTCAGTTCTAGTTCTAGTTCAATTGTAGTTCTAGTTCAGCTGTAGCTGTGTTCTAGCTCAGTTCAGTTGGAGTTCAGTTCTAATTTCAGTTTAATTTAGTTCTAGTTCAGCTCTAGTTCATATCTACTTCTGTTTTAGTTTAGTCCTAGTTCATTTCTAGTTAAGTTTTAGTTCAGTTCTATCACAGTTATTGTTTAGTTCTAGTTCAGTTCTGTTCAGTTCTAGTTTAATTTTTGTTCAGTTCTAGTTTAGTTCTAATTCTGTTTTAGTTTTGTTCCAATTCAGTTTTAGTTCTGTTCTAGTTCAATTCTAGTTTAGTTCTAGGTCAGTTATAGTTCAGTTCTAATTCGGTTCTAGTTAAGTTTTAGTTCAGTTCTAGTTTAGTTCTAGTTCAGTTCTAGTTCAGTTCCAGTTCAGTTTCAATTGTAGTTCTAGTTCAGTTCTAGTTCTAGTTCACTTCTAGTTCAGTTCTAGTACAGTTTTACTTCAGTTCTAGTTAAGCTCTATTTCATTTCTAGTTCAGTTTGAGTTTGGATCTAATACAGTATTAGATCAGTTCAAGTTCTAGTTCAATTCTACTTCAGTTCTATTTCATTTTCTTTTTAATTTCCATCTCAGTTTAATTTCCGTTCTCTTGAAGTTGCATTTCATATCCATTTCACTTCTAGTTCACAGTTCGGTACTAATAAATTCAAAGCACACGATTTTAGTTTTTAAATCTTATTCTTTAACTTTATTTTCTTATAATAAAATTATAATTTCTTTACACACATTACATGCATTGGTAGTATAAAAATAAAGGGAAATATTTTAAGCTAATTTAGTTTCTGTTTAGGAAAAATATATTTATGTACTAATGATTTTTTTTGTATTATAAGCGACAAAAGAAAACTAAAGTATTTAAAAATATATAAGGAAAATAAATTAGAACTAAATCAAAGTTATTACATAGTTAAGTACTAAAATACAGGATATAGAATGAGTGTGCAAAAAAACTTAAGATAGATAGAAAATGGAAAGTTTTAAAAGGAGTTTTTTTTGCACAATTTTTTTGGGTTCAGAATTTACAATAAAGTTTAAGGAATGTGAATATAATATACTTTAGGAGGTAGTAATAAAGAAAAGAAGAAATTTTAAGAAAATTTTTGAGTAATTTTGTTAAGTGGAGATTTAGAAGAAAAATAATTTTGAAATAAAAGAAAACTTTTGTTTAGTTTTAATAATTTGGAGTTTTTTTTTCTTATTTTTTTATTAAAACATAAAGTCTCTAGTATTTTATAAAAATAGTATTTATAAACCAAATATGTTTGTATGAAAATTTTTCTTTCTTATAAAAAAAAAAATATTTACTAATAATTTTTTACAACAAAATTTGTTTAATTTTCTTTTATAATAAAACTAATATGACACATTTTTTTTATAAAATAAAAAGGATTTGTGATAATTTTTTTTTTAAATTTTTAAAAATTTTATGAGTATAAATAAAATTTGTTTAAAATTAACACTGATCAACAGAAACTCATTTGTTAGGAGTTAAGATTTATGTCAGAATTTGTAATTTGATCTGTTGATCAGTATTTATTGCACCTTAATTATTAGTTTTATTTTGTATGATATTTGTTTTGATAATGCAGTCCTTTTTTGCTTAAAAAATAATATTTGTAGATTGTAGAATAGTTTTTTTGTTTTGATAATTAAAATCGTTTGTTTAGTAATGTCTATGATTTAAAACTTAATTGTAAGCAGCATTTTAGACTTAAAATTAACTAATTATTTAATTATAACTTTATATAATATGTATATATATATATAACTATGATTTATATATATTTAAAACATTTTTGTTTATCATGCGGTATACGGGTCTTAAATAATATCGAATCAGCTCGATATTGTGTATTTAATAAAGGTGTATAACCAAAGACCTAAAAGAAAAGAAAAAAACAAAAAATTCATCTTAAAATTGTTGTAAAAAGAAGCTTGGTTATATTAGAAGCAACTACTCACTTGTGTAAAGAAATTTATACATTTATGACGTTCCTGAAAATGTGTATCATCTTCACTCAATGACACTGGACAGCCAGGACATCTAAATGTCCACCGTGAGGTAACCTTCACTGGTGGTTTTCTAGTTATGTGTGATACTAAGAAATTCATAGCAATATCTTCACAATTCATATACTCATCGACTTTATCACGTATGGCTTGTGGCAAATGATATGTATACAAATACATATAGTATTTATGTATAAAAGCAGCTCCAGTCAACACCATACTAAGTTCACAACTATAATTTGAATTATAATTCCAATGATGATTATCATTTAAATCCCAGGCATGAAAACGTCCCGGAAAACCAACAACACGATCACGATGTTCACGCCAAACACGAAAACCAAAAAGTATTTCATCATGTCTCAGATGAGCATCATCATCAACAGATAAAACTGCTTCAGTTTCAATAACATCGAAAGGTAAGAAACGATTATTGAGAGAATTGCGTGGTGCACGTACCACTGCTACCGGTACGCCTATATCAGGCCATCTTAAATCATCTAGTGGTGGTTTAGGTGAATTCCATACCACTACAACTTTGTGTAAATACGGTAGACCATAGAGGCGTCCCAATGAGTCCATAAGTACCTGTTCTCTTTCATAGGTTAAAATGACAATGGTAAATTGTTCTCGGGGGTAGTTGCCACCTAAAGCTTCACTAAATTCTTTACCAGCACCACCACTGCCCTTGCCTATAGGACGAAAACCCATATGGGAACCGAGAAATTTCGCTTCAGAAGGTAAAACAGGATCGAAAGGTAATTGAGGATACATATAAAATGGATCCACCTGAAAATAATACAAACAGTTTCATTAACTCTTTGGACAAAAAAGTTTATAGTTTTGTCTATATAATGGTTTATAGTCTAGACTATAGAACTGTTTATAGTCTAGACTATAGAACAGTTTGTAGTGTAGACAATAGAACAGTTTATAGTCTAGACTATAAAACAGTTTATAGTCTAGACTATAGAACAGTTTATAGTCTAGACTATAGAACAGTTTATTGTCTAGACTTTAGAACATTTTATATTGTAGACAATACAACAGTTTATTGTCTACACTGTAGAACAGTTTATAGTCTGGACTATATAACAGTTTATAGCCTAGACTATAGTATAGAACAGTTTATAGTCTGGACTATAGAACAGTTTATAGTGTAGACTATAGAACAGTTTATAATCTAGAATCTAGAACAGTTTATATTGTAGACAATAGAACAGTTTACTGTCTACACCATAGAACAGTTTATAGTCTGCACTATATAACAGTTTATAGCCTAGACTATAAAACAGTTTATAGTCTACAGTATAGAACAGTTTATAGTCTGGACTATAGAACAGTTTATAGTCTGGACTATAGAACAGTTTATAGTCTAGACTATAGAACAGTTTATAGTCTAGACTCTAGAACAGTTTATAGTGTAGACAGTATAACAGTTTATAGTGTAGACAATAGAACAGTTTATAGTGTAGACAATAGAACAGTTTATTGTCTACACTATAAAACAGTTTATAGTCTAGAATATAGAACGGTTTATAGTCTAGACTATAGAACGGTTTATAGTCTAGACTATAGAACGTTTTATAGTCTAGACTATAGAACAGTTTTAGTCTAGACTATAGAACGGTTTATAGTCTAGACTATAGAACAGTTTATAGTCTAGACTCTAGAACAGTTTATAGTCTAGACTCTAGAACAGTTTATAGCGTAGACAATAGAACAGTTTATAGTGTAGACAATAGAACAGTTTATAGTCTAGACTATATAGCAGTTTATATTCTAGACTATACAACAGTTTATAATCTAGACTATAGAATAGTTTATAGTCTGGACTATAGAGCAGTTTATAGTCTGGACTATAGAGTAGTTTATAGTCTGGACTATAGCATAGTTTATAGTCTAGACTATAGAACAGTTTATAGTGTAGACAAAAGAACAGTTTATAGTCTAGACTATATAGCAGTTTATAGTCTAGACTATAGCACAGTTTATAATCTAGACTATAGAATAGTTTATAGTCTAGACTATAGATCAGTTTATGGTCTAGACTATAGAACAGTTTAAGGTCTAGACTATTGATTAGTTTATGGTCTAGACTATAGAACAATTTATAGTCTAGACTTATAGTTTAGCCTTTATAACAGTTTACTAATAACCTTTCCACTCACCCAATCATTCCATGCCTCTCTCGATTGCATTCGCAAAATAGTGTAATTTCTCCTAAAAGCTGGACTGGGATAGGGCGGTTCTATGGGTCCCAAAGACTCCTCCGGTTCTGTATCCATGCCCACTGGAGGATCAGATTTTAATGGAATAAAAGTATTATTAAAAACACTTTGTGCTATGACAGGTGGTACCGGACGTGGTGGTATACCCAAACGATCTCTTAAGCTGGCTATAACTGTATCGACTGTAGCTTGAACTGAACTCAAATAACGTTCCCATATTAAACGACCTTGACGACGCATTAGCAACAGATCACCATCTTGTATGGCACGCAAAAGGAAGTGCAATTCAGTGATGCGTGCTTTGGGCAGTAGTAAGGCAATTCTTCGCCAGTCAATAGTTTCACTATAGGGCAAACGAACCTCATCGGCACCCAATATGACAGGAATGGCACCAGAGCGTAAAGCCTCATAAATACGTGCCAACATTAAAGTGGAACTTACCCGCTTTTCCAAAGGTGGTAAGATTAAAGCAAATGTTGAATCTTTTAAAATATTCTTACGCGACGAATCGGTACCACATAGAGCCCAATCAACTACAGAATTCTCATCATGTTGCTCGGTGGCAGGAACACATTTAAATTGTAGTAAAAATCTATCTTGTGTAGGCCCTTTAGACATTTCCGTTAGGTGATCCAATATAAAATCATCCAAAGGATGTGGTATTCTAACGGGTTCATTTAATGGTCTTAGCTCACCCTGGAAAGACAGTAAATAGGTACGTCTAGCTGGTACCATGGCAGCACATTCTTGCCATACATCACCGCCTGGAGGACCCAATATGGGAGGCACTATCAAGTCATAATTGACACGAAATTGTGTGGCCTCAAAGGAGGATTGTACCACTATAGCTCTCATAGTATTTTGATTGAGTAAAGCATTGGTGGCCTTGGAATTTAAATTTCTACGCGCCAAGTTCAATAAAACATGATTACGACCATCACCACCCCAGTAAGGCAGCCTATAGAGTTTATTCATATCAATGGCATCATATTTATCGGACAAATTAGAGTTTAATTTATATTTTTCCTCTTCCTCCAAGGCAGCATAACGATTATTTTTCACTAAATCATTTTCAAATAAAGCCTCTCCAATCAGAACCAAATAGATACAAGCCAATTTAGGATCTCTAACAATATGAGCATTATAGCCCAAGGTTTGTTTAATGGTTGTCCTTAGGAAACCATCAATATCATAGCCAGGCTTTAAGATATTATACACATCAGGATCGTAAAGATAAACAGGAAATCCGGATGTTAAACTACATCTAGAATGATCGAAACAATTGTGCATTTCACATGAGTTCATAGTTTGTGCTGATGTTGGTGGCATTTTGCGTGGCAAAACATTAGGATAGAGAGTACGTGGTAATGCCAAATCGGGTGTATTACGTTGAACCGCTTCCCGCTGTGCCACTTGAGCTTGTTCTACGCTTATTTTTAATCTTTCAAGTTCGGTTTGTTCACGCATTAGTTCCTGTTTTAGTTCTTCGATTTTTTGATTATATTGACCGATATCTGATTGAAGTTTTTGACGTCGCGCCTCCAGCTCACGAAGTTCTATAGAAACAGTACTCTATAGGGTAGAGAAAAGAGAAAAACGCTTTATCAAAGATAATGTGTCTATAATGTAGAATATAGTTCAATATATAGTCAAGACTATAGAGCAATCCACAGTCATTAGAAGAGCTATTAGCGAGTTCTATGGAATAGCCTAGTCAGGACTACAGAATGTAAATTGATTTTCTGACGAAAAATTCAATTTAAGATCAATCAAAACAGATTTTACCTTAATTCTCAACAATTCTTCAATTCTCATTTTCAAATCACTGGCACGCATCGAGCTAAAATCCTCATAAGCATCCAGTAAAGGCCTGGCTCTGTGCAAGTCCAATTGAGGCACATCATTGTCTGGCTAAAAATTACAAAAATACAACAACAATTAAAAACTCTATATAAAAAAAGAAACACATTTCCATACATTTAATAAACTTCTATGAGCAAACAAAGGCAGAAGCACCAACAGCAATAATATCAATAGAATAGTTTTATAAATGCGATAATGACGAAACCATGAATTCATACCGCCACACACAGCCGCTATAATGGTACCTAAAGAAACAGTATTACTAGTAGTTGTTGTTGGGTTACCGGCTGCCACCGTTGCTGCTGATGCTGATGATAATGAAGATGTATTTGTTTTTATTAATTGTTCTCTTTCCGAATCTAATAAATGATAAGTGCTGACGTTATTGATAGAAGTTGATGATGATGATGATGACGAGGCTGCTAGTTGTGCCGTAGAAGAACTATTGTGGCTACTTGTCACGGAGGTCAGGTCAAATGTTGTCATGTTGTGGCAATTTTTCCTGGGAGGTGTATTAAGGAAAAACCTTTCTCCCAAAAAGGTTTTCAATAACACCGACAATTTGTTGTTGGTTTAAAGGTTAAATTTATGTTCTTTAAAATAAATATTAGCACATTTTTCTTAGTTTAATTGAAGATGAATTGTTTTTTCTATTTGTGTGTGAACTGATTGATTAAATTTTTCTTAATTTTTTTGAAATCAAAGTCAAACAGCTGAGAGTAAATTAATTTGACATTTGGTACAGATGTAGAAGTAAATAAAGACAAACTAATAAGGTGGCCAGATGTGCAAATGTAAAAATTATATAAAACTAGCGTTATTACTGCTAAAACTTAATAAATTTTATAAAATAAGTATACATTTATAATAATAAACTTAAATATAGTTAATCTTTGTATTTTATTTATTAAAAATGAAGATTTTTTTTAATATTTGTAATGCTTCTTTTATTTTTCATGACATCTCTGTTTATTTACCAGAAAGTTAACAGCTGTTTATTTACAGTTTGAGAATCATTGTAAACAACAAAACATTAAACACCGGTAATGCAGTTTTTATTAATAATTTCAAAATCTTTTGCAAAATAGCGCAATTTGTCTAAAAAATCGTACAATTTTATGTTTATATTTGTTTTGAATATATATTTTATGTGTTTATAATATCAAATATGATATCGGTGTTACAAATAGGCTCCAGAAATTACAAAGAATCTTCCCAAGACAAAACCCTAGATGGGCAAATAATACGTCTAGGAGAAAAGCATAATATAACGCAACTCCAAAATCTAATCGAAAAGACTACAGCCAAGGAGGTAAGTTTGTTAAATTTAAAAAGTTTAATTAACACTTTAATATTTGAGCTCTTCCTTAGTTATGTTCCTTACTTACCTCCAAATTGGGTCGCAATGATTGCACCTCTTTTTGGAACTATTTGCTGCTGGGCTTTAAACCCTCAAATTATGACTCTAAGGAAAAACGATTTGCCTGCGTTAAAAGTTTCCTGGATGGTTTGCTAAAAGTAGAGCTAAGCTATAAACAAACTTATGATTTGATAACACGCCTATGCCAAGATCTTAATACCTTTCCCAGCGATCAATTGATACAGATCTTAGAACATTGTATTGATGGCTTGCGTGTGGGTGATCCGAAATGTGTTGGCTGGAAAGATCTACTGCCGGAAACCTTAAATGTTCTCGCCTCAATGCCGCATTTAAGTGTTAATAGTATAACGATGAGCGGCAAGGAGTATCGTGATATGACAGTGAAGAATCTTTGTGCTATGAAGTGGCCAAGTGAGGTTATGACACCCATAGCCGATATGTTTAGGTAAGTTAAAGAAACATTATGTAGGTTTTGCATGAAGTGGATTAGAACTGATGTTTAATAAAGAAATAATTTTAATTATTTCCTTTTTATGTCCTTTTCCTTAGAGAGCTACATTTGACTGCCTCAGAGACTGTTATTGTACTCAACAAATTTACCGGATGTTTACAGTCCTTAGCACCAGATGCTTTGCCAGCATTATCATATCAATTATTTTCCATGTGTTCCACAGCATCACAAATTATAATACCCATCTTAGCTTTAGAAAAATATTTCCATCGTTACTACTACAAAAAACTATTCTCCGATATGAATAGTAATTCTACCGATTTTGATAGCATAGGTAAGAGAGTTTTGTCAATGTCATTCTGTTTATTAATCATCATTAACTTACAACTTTTCCAAAGATGCCTATTCCGATAAGGAACTTAGAGAAGTAGAGGAAACCATTTTACATCATTTGAGCTATTGCACCCAATATAAAATCAATGAAATACAAATGTGTATTGTTATACGAGTGGGTATTTCCAGAGTTTCCAATTCCCTTTACAAATGTTATTATATATTTCTTTATAGAATTTTCTAGCCATGCCCGATGTCCTTTTAACTCCTTTTGTCTTAAGTGCTATTTTGTCTATGACTACAGCTAATCGTGAACCTGATGCACGTTTGTCTTCATCGGTCCTTTTACCATTTATGCGCAGTGTTATACGTAATAATGAGGAGGAAAGTACTTTGTCTGATTATTCTGTTTGGTGTCGTGATAGTTTGCAACGTAAACGTGTCGATTTAGATCAATTATTTACTGTATTAATTGATCAAAATAAAGATGGCAAGGATACGGTAACACCGGGTTTAGTTAATTTAGTTTTTGTTTTATTAAAAACTAAAAATTGTCCTAAACTAAATGAATTGGCTATTGGTTTTCTTACAAAGTTCATACGTAAACGTTTTGTCTTCGGTCAGGGTATAGTGAAACGTTTGGCGGAATGGATGATAGTAGAACAGGATCAAAATCAATATTCGGGTAAGATGAGAATCTTATATTAAGTTTTACATAATTTTTGACACAAACATTTGCAGAATGTTTGACTTTGTTAAGTGTGGCTGATACTTTTACCGTTTCTGAATGTATAAAAACTATAAACTATGTAATGGATTACTTTGTATGGGTAAGTTCTTACCGAAATCTCTTTCTTTACTTTTTGTTAAAACTTAATGTTTTATTCCTTTCAGATTCCCGGTGATCAAGCTATGCGTATGATGTCTTTTATTTTACCTATTTTAAAAATATCTCCCATTGTGCGTGATGCTTTTATAGAAGTTTTAAGAAAAGCCATAAGCTCCAGGTAAAATTGCTTGCATTTTACACTATCTACTCTCTTCTTAATTGTTTAAACCTCCTTTAAAGTGAAATGAAAACTAGACGCATGGCTGTTTATGGATTTTGTATGATTTTAAAACAACTGAACAACAGTAACTCCCAGCGTTCCCAACTGAGTGCTTCGGCTATGTGTACCCAGCATAGCATTTCAGGGTTTTCCCTAATGTCGCAGGCGACTTTGGGTAATCGTAGTAATCCGCAAAGACATTTTGATATGTTGACATTGGAAATCATAGGTGTGCTAAGGAATTGTTTTCATCAGTCTCTGGATATAAAAATAACTTTATATGAGAGTAAGTTATTTATAATCTATTTAAAATTCTTTTTCCAAATA
Source organism: Lucilia cuprina (assembly GCF_022045245.1). NCBI lineage: Eukaryota > Metazoa > Arthropoda > Insecta > Diptera > Calliphoridae > Lucilia > Lucilia cuprina. The sequence continues at coordinate 13,175,488 of NC_060954.1, forward strand.
TTAATATCTTTTTGCAACAGATTTACAAAGAGCCGTTGAACTAAATCACAAATTAGTGCCTCATGTTTTACAATTTATCGACTGGCATTTTCGTTCATTTTTCGATGCTCCTCTCGAAGAGGATGTTGATCAAGTTTTTTCTATTAAGTTTGATAAAATTGTTAAGGCTAAAGATTCGTTGGAGAATGAAATTGAAATTCATGATAATTTGGGTAAATTATTATTGTTTGTTAGTCATTGTTTGGTTATATTTGAAAAATTCGAAACTGAATATGATACGAGAGAAATGAAACGTTTAATTAATGTTTCACTGGAGAAAGTTATTGGAAAGAATGTTAAATTTGAAGATATGGTAAGTGTAATATGGAACTAGTACTAAACTAGAACTGAACTAGAACAGAAATGAACTAGAACTGAACTAGAACAGAAATGAGCTAGAACTACACTAGAACTGAACTAGAAGTGAACTAGAACTGAACTAGAACTGAACTAGAAGTGAACTAGAACTGAACTAGAACTGAACTAGGACTGAACTAGAACTGAACTAGAACTGAACTAGAACTGAACTAGAACTGAACTAGAACTGAACTAGAACTGAACTAGAACTGAACTAGAACTGAACTAGAACTGAACTAGAACTGAACTAGAAGTGTACTAGAACTGAACTAGAACTGAACTAGAACTGAACTAGAACCGAAGTAGAAGTGAACTAGAACTGAACTAGAACTGAACTAGAACTGAACTAGAACTGAACTAGAACTGAACTAGAACTGAACTAGAACCGAACTAGAACTGAACTAGAACTGAACTAGAACTGAACTAGAACTCAACTAGAACTGAACTAGAACGGAACTAGAACTGAACTAGAACTGAACTAGGACTAAACTAGAACTGAACTAGAACTTAACTAGGACTAAACTAGAACTAAACTACAATTGAACGAGAATGATTCTTAACATTTTCTTGTAGAAAAGAATGTTGATTACGACTTTTATTTATTTTTTTTCCAGACTGGTTCCCTTACCCACCTTAAAAACGAATTAATATTGCAACAACTTAACTTCATTGAGGGTCTTATGTCCTATTGCGTCTTAACTTCGAAGCAAAGCAATGAAAATATAAAACAACTATTGCCACTATTCAAAGAACATGAACATCTTTCAGAAGGTTTAAAGGTAAATTTTAAATTTAATAAATTTAGATCATCAAGTACAGAATATCCTTCCTTTAGAGCTTATCAAGTAAAAAAACTCAAAAGAAATCTAAAGTCAATACTGAAGGTGAAAATACTACCATAAATATCACTGTCAATGGAATACCAGTGAAGAAAATACACACACAACCGGAAAATATCTGGGATTTATTTGTTATCGAGAGATTAATGCGTTTGTTGCACGAGTAAGATAATTTTGTTAAGGAAGTTTGTAGAAGAAATGTACATTTTTTTTGCTTACTTTTTTTAGGGATATAGTGCCTTTTGCCTCACGCAATTGTACCGCACCCTTACGTTCGAAAGTGTCTTTGGTGCGTTATGTGTTGGAAGTGGCAGCAGCTAAAGTGGAACAAATACGTTTGGAACCGGCCTATAAACAGTTGGCCCATAGCAAAAGAACTTTAAAATATCTAACCGATATTTGTAAAGTGGTGTATGAACGTTGCATCAAACGTTTGCCAGCTTTGTGGCGGGATTTCGATTTAAAAACTGCCTCTCTGGCTGTAGAATGCTTTCGCCAATGTTTACAAACTGCCAATGAAACATATAAATCAAAATTTTCTTCTATATTTATTAAGGGTTTCGATTTTCATATGATCGATAAGAGTAAAGAATGCATACAGATTTTACACGATCTTATGGATGAGTTTATGCAAGAGGAATTTTCCGCGGAGACGAGCGCCAATGAGTCTATGTTAAATGATAGTGATGGACGTAAGATACCTTATAATTTACTACTTAGTTTAGAGATTTTATATGATAATATAACATTTGGTAATCGTTTGACTACCGAATCCTATACATGGTTATTGAAATTTTGTAAAACTTATGAAATTAAAACCAAAGAATTGGGTTTAGTGCATAAATTGTTGTTTAAACAACGACAGAAGACACACTCGGGAGCTTTCTTTCAACTAATACCTTTGCATTTGGGTCAAGTGTGGTCTTTTGTTAGGGATAATGTAACAGAAGAAGAGGTAAATGTTTCGGGTTTATTAAAAGGAAATTTTTACTTAATTTAGTTGTTTATTTTTAGGATCAATGTACCCAATTAAATGTTACCTTGAAATCCATAAACGAAACTAGTGCCGAAAGTTGTCTGCAGTATCTTTACGAATCTTTGCGTAAACAAATCGAAGATGTAGAATATTTCATAACAAAAGCCAATAATTTAAGTTACAAATGTCGCATTGTAACTGAGGAAGATCGTGACTATTGTTTAGGCTGTCTTAAGTCTATGGAACGTTCAATATGCTCGCAATTGGTGCATATTTCCAATACCTTGAAAAACTTAACAAATGTTTGTCTGCCCTTGGGCTCTAGTATGGATGGTTTAATGAAGTTATTAATGCAACATTTTATATGTTTAAAAAACTTGGCCAAACATTTTCTAACATGTTGTGCCGGCGGCGTTAAGGTGTCTATACAAGGAACCAAGTAAGTTTTACTAGATTTTTTATAAAAATTTTCTTTCATTATTCTAATGCTAATTACATTTAAAATAAGATTTGATTTATTGCTGAGAGTAGTGGGTAAACCCTTACCTTCCAACATTTATGCCTTGATTACTTATATAGAAAGTAACATTTTAGAAGAGTCCACCAAAAAGAAAATCAATCCTCAGGCTGAAAAGGCCAAAGTTTTAAGGGAAACAAAGTTTATACCGAAAATTATCTTATGCATAGAAAACTTTAATAAACATGTTATAATGCTGGCCAAAAAGACCAATGATCGTTTGGCCAATTTGCTGCACTATGGCACGGTAAGAGATTTTCGCATAAAAACTTCCGATCTAAAGGCAGCCATAGATCGTACACTCTCACACAGCAGTCAAATTGAAAACGATGACGACACACATGAAGATGAAAACGCACAAAATAGTGAGGATGGAGAAAACGAAGAAGAAACTTTACTAAGGCAAATAGAAGAAGAATCACGTGAAATACAATCCACTTCTAAAGTATATGAGCAAGAAAATGAGTCTGAGGAAAATACACGATCAAATGAAACTGATAGTGATGCAACCACTAATAGCAGAAGTTCAACACCGATTGCTACCACCTCTAAAGCAGCACAAAAGAAAACTCAAGAGAAGGCTAAACAAACAAAAGAAACGAAACCTAAGAAAAGAAAACTAACCGATACCAACGAAAAGGATGAAGAAGTAAAAAGGCCCGAGGAAAAAAACAAAAAGAAAAAAGTGGAAAAGGCAAAACCATCCAAGAAATCAGCGAAAATAAAAACAACCATTGAAATCGATTCGGATAATGAAAACGAAATTACTGTAATCACGGGCGAAGATGCTGAAACCTTGGATAATGAAAGTAATCGTGAGTCTTGTACTCAACTAATGGAAAATTTAGCAAAAATTAATGCTAAAACTGCTAAAAAACGTACGTTACGTGATTCTGAGCCACAAGATCCAGATGTTTTATGTGCTCCTCCCTTGGAGCCCTTGCCTAAGAAAAGTAAACGTGGTCGTCAAACTAAGGCAAGGAAATAAATGTTTTTTTTGTGCGTGTATGTGTAACTATTTTTTTAAAATTGCATTTTTAATTATGTTTTTTTGTAACGTTTTCTTGAAGTATTTTTAATAAATTGTTTTTTTATATTTTTATAAAAAGAATAAATACTTAATTGTTTTATGTTTTCGAATCTACACTATAGATTATCCAGAGTCAGTTGTGACAATTTATTTTGATAGTCAAGCTGGTCTCAGAGAGCCTGCTGGTTGATGATAGTAGAAAAACTCTTAAGGACATTATGAGAATGTTTACCACTAGACTGTGTTAAGTGCCGGGGCACTGTAAAGTTTATGGTAATGAGGTTGCGGACGAACTGGCTAGATTTGAACTTTGAATGGTAAAACCACTAATTTGTCAATATTATAGGTTGATATTCGATTCAATTTTTTTGTAGGGTTATTGTTTCTCTGTCTTTTGAATATTCACTTTTCTGAAGGTAATCACAAAAGACCTTATGTTCTACGAGTGGACATTGTAGACTACAGATTTGACTAACCTAAACTATACTACAGACTAAAGTATATATGTACTAGAGAATCGACTGGACAAGAATATAGACTAGACTATAGACTAGACTATAGACTAGGCTATAGACTAGACTATAGACTAGGCTATAGACTAGACTATAGACTAGACTAACTTATAGACTAGACTAACTTATAGACTAGACTAACCTATAACTAGACTATAGACTAGACTAAAGACTAGAATATAGACTAGGCTATAGACGAGACTACATACTAGACTATAGACAAGACTTGACTATAGGTTAGACTATAGACCAGACTATAGGCTAGACTATAGACTAGACTATAGACTAATCTATACACTAGACTATAGACTAGACTAACCTATAGACTAGACTATAGACTAGACTATATACTTATAGACTAGACCATAGACTAAACTATAGACTAGACTATAGACTAGACTATAGACTAAACTATAGACTTGACTATAGACTAGACTATAGACTAGACTATAGTCTAGACTATAGGCTATACTATAGACAATACTATAGACGAGACTATAGACTTGACTATAGACTAGAATATAGACTAGACTATAGGCTAGACTAGACTATAGACAAGACTAGACTATAGACAAGACTAGACTATAGACAAGACTAGACTATAGACAAGACTAGACTATAGACAAGACTAGACTGTAGACTTGACTTGACTATAGTCTAGATTATAGACTTGAATATAGACTTAACTATAGACTAGATTAAATACTACACTAAAGACTTGTATATACTATATTAAAGACTACTCTATTATCTCTATAGACTAGACTATACACCAGACCAAAGATTAGACTACAGAACTAGGCTATAGACTTGACTATAGACTAGATTATAGACTAGACTATAGACTATACACTAGACTAAAGATTCGACTACAGACTAGGCTATAGACTAGACCATAGCCTGAACTATAGACTAGACTATACTACAGTATAGACAGTAAACTCGACCATAGTCGACTAGAATAATGATTAGACTATAGACAAGACTAAAGACTAGACTATAGACTAGACTAAAGACTAAACTGCAGACTAGACTTTATACAAGACTGTTAACTCGATTATAGACTAGACGATAGACTTAACTATAAACTAGGCTATAGACTAGACTATAGACTTAACTATAAACTAGGCTATAGACTAGACTATAGACTACAATATTAACCATAGACTAGACTACAATATAGACCATAGACTAGACTATACACTATATTATAATATAAACCAAAGACTAAAGTCTTGTGAAGACTTGATTATAGAGTATACTTTAGACTAGACTGTACATTGGACTAAAGTTTAGACTACAGCCTATAGACTAGATTATACACTGAACTATAGAATAGACTTTAAACAAAACTATAGACTAGACTACAGACCAGACAAATGACTATAAGACTGGACTGTAGATGAAGACTAGACTATAGATTATACTAAAGACTACACTAAATACTAGACAATAGTTTAGACAATATACTAGATAAAAGACTAGACAATAGACTACAATATAAACCATAAACTAGACTATAGACTAGACAATACATTATAATATAGACTATACTATAGACTATAATAAAGACTATAGATTAAACAAAACTATAGACTAGACCATAGAATAGACTAAAGACTAAATTCTAAACTAGACTGTAGACTAGATTAAAGACTAGACTAAAAAATAGACTATAGACAAGACTAAAAAACTAGACTATAGATTAGATAATAAACTATAGAGTAGATTGTAGACTAGACTACACTATAGACTTTAATATTGACTATACTATATATTGTAATATTAACTAGACTATGTATTGTACTATAGACTAGACTATATATTGTACTATAGACTAGACTTTTTATGTTTAGAAGTTTAAAACTATATTGTAAAAATACTTAATAGAATTAGGAACGTGATAAAGGTGTTATTTTTTATATTTTATCTTACTACAAAAACAAAATAACTAAAACCCATAAAATTTAAACTTGTGTCTAAATGTAAAATCTACAATTGTTATGAGGCATCATCATAATATTACATCATCGTCTTTATTATCTACATACATCTCCAGTGTTCGACAAAAATGTAAAAGTTATAGAATACACCTGATACGTGTTTACTTGCATACATAAGTCTAAAAAAAAATCATTTATCAACCACCAAAAATACTTTATACATATCTTCATGATCTAATACAAAATACTACTTCTATTAAAATCACGAAAAAGTTTCATATTCTCCTAGTAACGTTTAAATTTTATTGCTCTAAAATCTAATTAGAAAAGTATCATCATTTAATGTTGAAATTTTCTTGATTTGATGTGAGTTTTTCTTTAATTTTTTTTGTCGGCCAACCAACAAAATTTTATGGGTTTTTTAAAGGTGAAACAAAATGAATAGGCCCTAAATGTTAAAGGGCTCGAATATAGTCAAGAAAATAGATTGCACTATATACGAGTTTTTAGTCGATTTATTACAGTCTATTATACAGGTGACTACAGACGTGGCTAAACTATAATCGAGTATAATACTGAACCTGAGCTGGTACCAGTTCATCTCTACTTCCGCTCTTGTTTAGCTCTAGTTTTCTAGTTTAGTTTCAGTTTAGTTCTGGCTCAGTTTTAGTTCGGACTAGACTTAACACTAAAGAAATGTTTATAAACTAGGCTATAGAATAGACTCAACTAAACAAAACTAGAACTGAACTAGAACTGAACTAGAACTGAACTAGAACTGAACTAGAACTAAACTAGAACTGAACTAGAACTGAACTAGAACTGAACTAGAACTGAACTAGAACTGAACTAGAACTGAACTAGAACTGAACTAGAACTAGAACTGAACTAGAACTGAACTAGAACTGAACTAGAATTGAACTAGAATTGAACTAGAACTGAACAAGAACTGAACTAGAACTGAACTAGAACTGAACTAGAACTGAACTAGAACTGAACTAGAACTGAACTAGAACTGAACTAGAACTGAACTAGAACTGAACTAGAACTGAACTAGAACTGAACTAGAACTGAACTAGAAACTGAACTAGAACTGAACTAGAACTGAACTAGAACTGAACTAGAACTGAACTAGAACTGAACTAGAACTGAACTAGAACTGAACTAGAACTGAACTAGAACTGAACTAGAACTGAACTAGAACTGAACTAGAACTGAACTAGAACTGAACTAGAACTGAACTAGAACTGAACTAGAACTGAACTAGAACTGAACTAGAACTGAACTAGAACTGAACTAGAACTGAAATAGAACTGAACTAGAACTGAACTAGAACTGAACTAGAACTGAACTAGAACTGAACTAGAACTGAACTAGAACTGAACTAGAACTGAACTAGAACTGAACTAGAACTGAACTAGAACTGAACTAGAACTGAACTAGAACTGAACTAGAACTGAACTAGAACTGAACTAGAACTGAACTAGAACTGAACTAGAAACTGAACTAGAACTGAACTAGAACTGAACTAGAACTGAACTAGAACTGAACTAGAACTGAACTAGAACTGAACTAGAACTGAACTAGAACTGAACTAGAACTGAACTAGAACTGAACTAGAACTGAACTAGAACTGAACTAGAACTGAACTAGAACTGAACTAGAACTGAACTAGAACTGAACTAGAACTGAACTAGAACTGAACTAGAACTGAACTAGAACTGAACTAGAACTGAACTAGAACTGAACTAGAACTGAACTAGAACTGAACTAGAACTGAACTAGAACTGAACTAGAACTGAACTAGAACTGAACTAGAACTGAACTAGAACTGAACTAGAACTGAACTAGAACTGAACTAGAACTGAACTAGAACTGAACTGGAACTGAACTAGAACTGAACTAGAACTGAACTAGAACTGAACTAGAACTGAACTAGAACTGAACTAGAACTGAACTAGAACTGAACTAGAACTGAACTAGAACTGAACTAGAACTGAACTAGAACTGAACTAGAACTGAACTAGAACTGAACTAGAACTGAACTAGAACTGAACTAGAACTGAACTAGAATTGAACTAGAACTGAACTAGAACTGAAGTAGAACTGAACTAGAACTGAACTAGAACTGAACTAGAACTAGAACTGTACTAGAACTGAACTAAAACTGAACTAGAACTGAACTAGAACTGAACTAGAACTGAACTAGAACTGAACTAGAACTGAACTAGAACTGAACTAGAACTGAACTAGAACTGAACTAGAACTGAACTAGAACTGAACTAGAACTGAACTAGAACTGAACTAGAACTGAACTAGAACTGAACTAGAACTGAACTAGAACTGAATTAGAACTGAACTAGAACTGAACTAGAACTGAACTAAAACTGAACTAGAACTGAACTATAACTGAACTATAACTGAACTATAACTGAACTATAACTGAACTAGAACTGAACTAGAACTGAACTAGAACTGAACTAGAACTGAACTAGAACTGAACTAGAACTGAACTAGAACTGAACTAGAACTGAACTAGAACTGAACTAGAACTGAACTAGAACTGAACTAGAACTGAACTAGAACTGAACTAGAACTGAACTAGAACTGAACTAGAACTGAACTAGAACTGAACTAGAACTGAACTAGAACTGAACTAGAACTGAACTAGAACTGAACTAGAACTGAACTAGAACTAGAACTGAACTAGAACTGAACTAGAACTGAACTAGAACTAAACTAGAACTGAACTAGAACTGAACTAGAACTAAACTAGAACTGAACTAGACTATAGATTACTCTATAAACTAGACTTTAGAAAATTGTGCAGACTATAAACATAATAATATAATTTAGTCAAGACTACCTCTCTTTAGAATTAATATAAGGCCCTTCCAGCAGGCGACTACTTTAACAGCTCTTGATCCTCCACATTTGAAAAAATTATACTTTTGCATTTTCATCATGATTACCTGTGTAATTTATTATAAATTTGATGTACTTTTGTTTTTGGATGGATTTTTATTTTGATTATTTTGTTTACTTTTTTCTCAGCTTCCACTTCACGGACAACCTTACGTGTTAAAAAAAGTATGTTAACACATCTTTTTGCTCGCCAACAAAAAGAAGAAAAAATGGAAAAAGTCCTTACAATTATTGAGCCTATGTACTTTATTTAAAAAAAACCTTGTTTTTTGATTTTATGACCATAACTTTTGCCACTTTTCTACAAAACATTTTTGCTCGCAATCATTTCTCTAGATTAGTTTTGTTATTCATCTTATGAGGTGGTTATTTCCATTATTTGGCGAATGAGTGAGTGAGTGAGTGCTTGAGTTTGTTGGGGATATTTGCTAAAGTTTTGAAATTTTATTATCCGTCTTATGTTTGTTTGTTAACTTAAATAATTTAATTCGCAACGCAAGTTTTACACCCATTTAAGTAATTACGAACAACATACGATTTTTATGGTTTTAATCATATGTTGGTATTAAATGTGGATACGATTGGAAATTATGTATCTTGACTTATTTGGGTCATAAAAGTACTTAATTTTTAATGATTTCAACATTTTCTTACACAAATTGTAAAAATAATTAAATAAAACTTATGGATTTTTCAGTTCATTTGCAGTTCAGTTGAAGATCTAATTCAGTTCTTATTCAGTTTTAGTTCAGTACTAATTTGGTTTCTGTTTAGTTCAGTTCAAGTTCATTTCTAGTTCAATTCTAGTTCAGTTCTAGTTCAGTTCTAGTTCAGTACTAGTTCAGTTCTAATTCAGTTCTAGTTCAGTTCTAGTTCAGTTCTAGTTCAGTTCTAATTCAGTTCTAGTTCAGTTCAAGTTCAGTTCTAGTTCAGTTCTAGTTCAGTTCTAGTTCAGTTCTAGTTCAGTTCTAGTTCAGTTCTAGTTCAGTTCTAGTTCAGTTCTAGTTCAGTTCTAGTTCAGTTCTAGTTCAGTTCTAGTTTAGTTCTAGTTCAGTTCTAGTTCAGTTCTAGTTCAGTTCTAGTTCAGTTCTAGTTCAGTTCTAGTTCAGTTCTAGTTCAGTTCTAGTTTAGTTCTAGTCCAGTTCTAGTTCAGTTCTAGTTCAGTTCTAGTTCAGTTCTAGTTCAGTTCTAGTTCAGTTCTAGTTCAGTTCTAGTTCAGTTCTAGTTCAGTTCTAGTTCAGTTCTAGTTTTAGTTCAATTCTAGTTTTAGTTCAGTTCTAGTTCAGTTCTAGTTCAGTTCAAGTTCAGTTCTAGTTCAGTTCTAGTTCAGTTCTAGTTCAGTTCTAGTTCAGTTCTAGTTCAGTTCTAGTTCAGTTCTAGTTCAGTTCTAGTTCAGTTCTAGTTCAGTTCTAGTTCAGTTCTAGTTCTGTTCTAGTTCTGTTCTAGTTCTGTTCTAGTTCTGTTCTAGTTCTGTTTTATTTCTGTTCTAGTTCTGTTCTAGTTCTGTTCTGTTTTATTTATTGTGAATATTTCCAGAAATTATTTATAGATATGTTAATGTAAAATTTATTTCAGTTTTATTTAAAATGCTCAATTTATGCAATTTTAAAAACGCATGAATTTTATGATTCCCAAATGTTTCATAATGAGACAAAACCCCTAAAACCGATAATCAAACATGGACGAAAATTTGCATACAAAATTTTTGTAACATTTTACGATAAAATGAAGAATTTCTTTTAACAATTGTTGACATTTTTAAGACAAAATATACAAATAAATAAACAACAATTTGTAACGTTTCTATGACATAATAAAGACGGCAGAGAAAAAAAGGACATTTAGAACAATAACAATTGTATGCATAAGAATATGAATGTATGATTATGTAGATGTCAATCTTCTATCAGAGCTAGTTAGTTCGTTAGTTATTTAGTTAACAACAAAATTTTCCCTTAAAAACACTAATACTTGATTTTTGTTTGATTTGAAAACAAAATTCAAATTTAAAATTGTATTGAATTTACTAACGAACCAACCAACAAGCAATTGTAACGTTAAACAGATTAAGCGTAAAGTTAACAACCACCACAACGCTGTGGTTACCATTGTTACCTCCTCTTTTTATTTTCTAAAACCACGATGCCCAGTATTCATATGTTTGTTCATGCGTTCTTCTCATATCACATGTCCATCATCAGAAAATCTAAATTCTATTGTTCAATCAATAGCAGAATGACAATTGCGAAGTACAATTAAAAAAAGTTGTTGATTTTTTAAGTACAAAGGTTTGTTTCCTTAAAAAAAAACGGTAAAATCAATCAAATGTCATCACTTTCCCCTGAATGTAATCACTAATTATTGTGTATTTACGCTTAAATGACTTTTTGCTCGATATTTAATTGCAACATTTTGTTGCAAATTTTTTCTTTATGAAAAATGTAAAAATAATTGGTTCTTTTTTATAGAAAAAAGAAGTTGATTCTTTTGTATAAAAGGTTCTCTAAATGAAAATATGCTATATGCAGATGACCTTTGACACCTTCTTTTTGTTTACTTCATTAGTTAGAGGGTTTTCATGAAAATGTTTGATTTAGACGTTAATGTTACAGTTCTAGTTAATATCTGGTGAAGTTCTAGTTCATAACTAGTATAGTTCTAGTTCAGTTCAGTTCAGTTCTAGTTTAGTTCTAGTTCTGTTCTAGTTCAGTTCTAGTTCAGTTCTAGTTCAGTTCTAGTTCAGTTCTAGTTCAGTTCTAGTTCAGTTCTAGTTCAGTT
>NC_060954.1:13187503-13188850 GCF_022045245.1 Lucilia cuprina
AGAACTGAACTAGAACTGAACTAGAACTGAACTAGAACTGAACTAGAACTGAACTAGAACTGAACTAGAACTGAACTAGAACTGAACTAGAACTGACTAGAACTAAACCATTTCGTCAAGAGACACACAACATTTGCGATGTCCTGTGGATACCAGATAAAAATCTTATAGCAGTTCGCATATTTCTGTTTTTCAGTCCCTTTTCTGAAATTTATATCCAAATTTTCGCATTTTGATTGAGAGTTTAAGTACACAACAATTGTTTTTATTTTCATTAAACATTTGTCAGTATTTCTGTTATAAAATTCAATTAAATTGTTATAATTCTAAAAATATTTTAAAACAACCAAAACTGTTATATTATTCTAAGAATCTTCTTATTATTTTAAAAAGATTTTTAAAAAGGGTTTATAATTGAAAATAGTGCTTTAATTAAAAACTTACGCAGTTTTGCCAGACAAATTTGTAACGATGACACGAGTATGACAAAAATTAAAATATTTATTTTAACGCACATTATGTTGAGTGGAAATGACAATGACTTTTATTAATGTTTCAAAGTTTTCTTCTTTTTTTTTCAGAAACCAACGGAACACAAAGGGAACTAGTTAATTATTGTATTAAATTTAGTTACTTATTAATAATTTAATTATAATTAATTTTTTTCTTGATTCTTTCGAGACACAGACACTATAAAAATGAAAATTTGATTTGATGAATGAATGAAAAATGTGATCGCACTTTAACGAAACGATCCAAGCTGAGAGCACTCAGCTAGTTATGAAAACTTAACAGCAACTGAAATTGAAAGAACCAAAACAGTCTGTATTTGAATTGAAACTTCGAAAAATCAAACAAATCAAACTGACCGACAGTCACAACAATACATATGAATTGTATGTGATTGTATTAAAGTAGCCAGTATCGTACATATTTGAATACCACTTGGACTCGTAAATAATAAACAAAAACATACAAATAATAACAATAAAAAGTGACAACTACCTTACAGCAGTGGCAGAGCTATGACTTTAAACAGCTGATAGTATTTTCAAATTAAAAGCTTTGATTTATGATGTTACAAAACTAAGCTTGAATTGAAAACGTAAGTTTTAGAGGGTTTATCATTGACTTGGACTTTTAAATTAAATTTTTTTCTAGAAAATTGCCATTCCTAAACAGTTTTCATAATATAGAACTGATATACAATCGCACAAGAACTAAACTGGAACTAAACTCTAACTGAACTAGAACTGAACTAGAACTGAACTAGAACTGAACTAGAACTGAACTAGATCTGAACTAGAACTGAACTAGAACTGAACTAGAACTGAACTAGAACTGAAC
>NC_060954.1:13188950-13205712 GCF_022045245.1 Lucilia cuprina
AGTTCAGTTCTAGTTCAGTTCTAGTTCAGCTCTAGTTCAGTTCTAGTTCAGTTCTAGTTCAGTTTTAGTTCAGTTCTAGTTCAGTTCTAGTTCAGTTCTAGTTCAGTTTTAATTCCGTTATAGTTTAGTTCTATTTCAACTCTATGTATGTAGTTCAGATCTAATTCAGTTCTATCTAATTCAGTTCTATTACAACAACTTTTAACATCTGTTGCATTTAGTAATTTACAACTTTAGTGTTTAATTCTAATTTAATTAAATAGTTAAATTTGTAATATTTAGTTAATGTTAATGTCTTTAAATACTTAAGGCTAAAAGAAACGGCCTAGACACACCTTTAATTATTACCAAGTAAGATGTTAGTTTTGGGCAAATAGTTAAACTAAGTAAACGATTAGACAATTTTGCATGAAGGTCTACTTAGATGTTTTTTGTTTTTAAAGCAAATATATTTAACAAATTTTAAAAGAACCTATAAACTAATCAATGCATTTTTGCCATTACTTCTGCGTATTGAATAAAATATGAATAAATTAACAAAATTTCATAATTGTAGCTGTATTAGGGGTAAATATTTTCTTAAATTATTAACCATTGTAATTATTGTCATTATAAATTTTTAATTTCTAGAGTTTGTAAAAAAAATATGCTGGAATAATCGAGAATTTCTGGAATAGGCTCTTCTTAATATATATATTGGGCTTTAGAAATGGCCAAAAATTTATCTATACCTCTAATACGCTAATGTTTTTTGTTAAGCTGTGCAAAAAATTTCAAAAATAATTAACAAAACTTCCCCACTTACTTATTACAACATAATTATTTGTTTTGTTTAGTTTTTGTTTTTGCAAAATCAGCTAAGAATATTAATAACAATATTTTATTTATAAAAAATTTATTAAAATTTTAAAGCGCCTTTAAAGTAACTCTTGTAAGTGAATGACATTAAATGTGTTTGGAATTTTAAAAATAATGTGGACGCACATTGGTCACAAATGGAAATTAAATAAATTTCTATATTAAATTTATTTGTTTATATTAATTTTGTTATCATTGATAAATACAATTATAGTTTTTTTTTCAAGAAATAACCGTTTGATTTTGAAGTAATATTATTAATTTTTAAAATCAAAGCACGTTTTCATAAATCAAGGTCACTGAGGTCTAAAAAAGTTTGGCTTAATGCGAAAAATGTCTTTAAATTTTTAGTAAAAAAGTGAACGTGTTTCTCTATCGAAAAGTACTGAATTATCTAAACAAGAAATTGATCATTTACAAGAGAAAAAACAAACATTGAAATTAATACAATTCTTAATAACTGATAAGATATACGAAGTAGTGATAACACAAATAACTATAAAACGAAACGAAATCTAGAAAAAGCGCAAAAAAACTTTATCACACGATCGATTATCTGGTTCTAAGCTACACTTAGTTAAATCAATACCATTTCAATACAGTTTTTCAAAAACTAATAATGATTTAGTTCAGTTCAAGTTCAGTTCTAGTTCAATTCTAGTTCAATTCTAGTTCAGTTCTAGTTCAGTTCTAGTTCAGTTCTAGTTCAGTTCTAGTTCAGTTCTAGTTCAGTTCTAGTTCAGTTCTAGTTCAGTTCTAGTTCAGTTCTAGTTCAGTTCTAGTTCAGTTCTAGTTCAGTTCTAGTTCAGTTCAAGTTCAGTTCTAGATCAGTTCTAGTTCAGTTCTAGTTCAGTTCTAGTTCAGTTCTAGTTCAGTTCTAGTTCGGTTCAAGTTCAGTTCTAGTTCTAGTTCAGTTCTACTTCAGTTCTAGTTCAGTTCTAGTTCAGTTCTAGTTCTGTTCAGTTCTAGTTTAGTTCTAGTCCAGTTCTAGTTCAGTTCTAGTTCTGTTCTAGTTCAGTTCTAGTTCAGTTCTAGTTCAGTTCCATTTCAGTTCTAGTTCAGTTCTAGTTCAGTTCTAGTTCAGTTCTAGTTCAGTTCTAGTTCAGTTATAGTTCAGTTCTAGTTCAGTTCTAGTTCAGTTCTAGTTCAGTTCTAGTTCAGTTCTAGTTCTGTTCAGTTCAGTTCAGTTCTAGTTATAGTTGAGTTCTAGTTGAGTTCTAGTTGAGTTCTAGTTCAGTTCTAGTTCAGTTCAGTTCATTTCTAGTTCAGTTCTAGTTCAGTTCTAGTTCAGTTCTAGTTCAGTTCTAGTTCAGTTCTAGTTCAGTTCTAGTTCAGTTCTAGTTCAGTTCTAGTTCAGGTCTAGTTCAGGTCTAGTTCTGTTTTAATTCAGTTTTAGTTCAGTATTAAAGTATTTTAAATCAAGAATATTTAGAAAGAATTTATCTAAAATTGTTTTTTATTTAATTCTTTAAATTTCCCTTATCGGTTCACAGCCTCCTCGATTGTGCCCTGTCATCGTGATGATCCCGATTTAGATAATTGCATCATCAAAGCTGTAGACAATATAAGACCTCTATTGGCTCATGGAGATTTAGGCGATGGTTATCATTCTCCACCCTTAGAACCTCTCTATCTAGACAACATAGAATTAGGAAGAGGTGGACAATTTCATGCGGTTTTCAGTGATATGGTGGTGAGAGGTGGCAGTAATTTTATTATAAATAAATTAACGTAAGTAAAATAAATCTCAAATATACATATAAAACAGATAATTTAAAGAAATTTCTTTAATATTAATTTTATAGAGCTAATGCTTCAAATCTGGCCTTTGATGTGACATTGACTTTGCCACGAATTGATTTTACCGCTAAATATCTAATGAAACTTAATATTTTACTATTGGATTTGCAGGGGCGTGGCAATGTAAAGGGTTATGCGGGTAAATTATAATTAAATTTTTATTAATTATTTTCTATTTAATATATTACGTTTAATTTTGTATAGAAAACGCTAAAGCTTTAGTTAAAATACGCGGCGTACGAGTACCCCAAGATGGCGTGGAATATGTCCGTTTCACAAAATTGCCTTTGAAAATCAATATTGATGTTTTCAAAATGCATTTAGATAATTTATTTAATGGTGATCGTGTTCTAGGTGAAGTGGGCAATACAATTATTAATGATAATCGTGATTTGTATTTGAATGAAATTATACCCGGTCTGGAGAAGGGGCTGTCGAAAAAGTTCCTTGACATTGCTAATATGTTAATGGAAAATACTACATATGATGAAATGTTTCCCATGTAAAATGGGAATGTAATTTATTTAATTTTGTTTGTAATAAGTATATGAGCACGAGTTTAATTGTTTTAGTTTACTTTTAAGTGGGTTTTTATTATTTTATAAGATTGTTTAATGGGTTATATTTTTTTAAATAATTTTATTACTTTTTTATAATTATTTATAATAAAAATAGATTTTTTTCTAATTTTATTAATTAATTTTTTTTATTGTAAATCAATAATATCAGTTCGATTTTGAATAGCTTTTACGACCTTCAAACCTATTAGTTTTGATAATCGTGGACTGATCTTAGCCCTTATTAGAGACTACAGTATTGTCTTTCGTATATAGACTAGGCTATAGTTTTATCTATAGTCTGGATTGACTCCCGTATGGCCTACAGTCTGACATAATGTATCGCCTATAGTCTCATCTAAAGTCATTATAGTCAGATCTGTAATCTCATCTATAGTCTGGTATATCGCCATGTCTACAGGGTGGACTATATTTTCGTCTATAGTCTGGTCTAAAGTTTTACTTATATTCTCTTCTATAGTCAGTAGTTGGGAGTGTAATAACAACTACAGACGTTTCTAAAGTCTGGACTATATTCTACCTATAGTTTCGCCTATATAGTCCGCACTATAGTCTCCACTATAGTCTGCTCTACAGAGTGACTATTGTCTATTCTTTAGTCTGGAATATGGTCTATAGTCTGGATTATAATCTTGCTGGATGTCTCTTCTTGATTAAAGTCTGAATTATAGTTCTGTTATTAGACTGGACTATAGTTTGGATTATAGTTCGTCTGGACAATAGTCTTGTCTATAACTTCAACTATAGTCTTAACATAGTTATAGTCTGGACTATATTTTTTTGCTTTTAGTCCAGATTTCTGGACTAAAGGCAAATACTCTAGTCTACAGTTTTGTTATTAGTCTGGATTATAGACTAGACAATAGTCTCGTATATGGACTACACTATATTTTTATCCATAATTTGGACTGCAGCATTATCTATAGCCTGGACTGTAGTATCGTCTATAGTATGGACTATAGTTTCGTTTCTAGTCTTCATTATAGTCTGGACTATATTCTCGCCTATTAATATTCTTGACTATCTTCTTGTCTGGAATATAGTCTATAGTAATGGCTATAATCTTGCTTTTATTCTAGCCTATTGGCTGAACTATAGACTAGTCTTTTATCTGGACATTACTCTAGACTACAGTTTTGTATATAGTTTGGACTGGAGTCTTGTCTATTGTCTATAGTCTGAATTATGTCTTGTATATTGCCTAGTCTTATGTTTAGTCTATTGTCTGGACCAATATATTATTGGGACTATAGTCTACTCCCTTGTATGGGTAATAGTCTAACTTATTGTCTGGCCCATAATCCCGTTAGTCTATTGTTTGGATAATAGTCTAGTCTATTATGTAGATTATAGTCTAGTCTAAAGTTTAGACTGTAGTATAATCTATTGCCTGGACTATAGTTTAGTCTATAGTTTGGACTATTATCTTGTGTTTAGTCTGCACTTTAGTTTAGTCTATTGTCTGGACTATTATATGGTCTATAGTCTAGCCCCTCTCTAAACAACTGGGCCATAGTCCAGGCATTAGTCTGTTGTCTGGACAATAGCTTAGTATTTTATCTGGGCTAAAGTCTACTCTATAGTTTGGGCTATAGTCTTGTCTATTGCCTAATCTTATGTTTAGTCTATTGTCTGGACCAATATATTATTGGGGCTATAGTCTACTCCCTTGTATGGGTAATAGTCTAACCTATTGTTTGGACAATAGTCTAGTCTATTATCTGGACTATAATCTAGTCTAATGTTTAGACTGTAGTCTAATCTATTACCTGGACTATAGTCTAGTCTATAGTTTGGACTATTATCTTGTGTATAGTCTGCACTTTATTTTAGTCTATTGTCTGGACTATTACATGGACTATAGTCTAGTCCCTCTGGACATTATCTTAGTATATTATCTAATCTTTTGCCTGGATTCTGCTCTAGTCTATAGGCTAGACTGTACTCTTGTCTTGTCTATAGTCTGGACAATAGTCAAGTCTATAGTTGAGACTATAGTCATGTCTATAGTCTGTGACAATATCAATAATGTCCTTTATCCTTAACTAATGTTTACGTATGTATGTACATTGTGCATATGTTAAATTTTTTCTTAAAAAAGTTTCTTTATATTTTTTCATTTATAATTTCTTTTAAATCATATTAAAAAGATTTGTTTGATGACAATAAGAAATCGTGGGGAGGGGCATCTTTTAAAATTCATAATTCAATTATCTGAGCCATTAAGAATAAAACTTAATGCTCTTTCAGTTTAAGCCAAAATAGTGAAAACATTTAACGTATATTTTTTGGCAAAAAAAAAAATTATATTACACATATAAAGCTTAATGTCACAACTAATTTGTCTTAAAAAAAAAACTTCATACCATTCATGCATTAGAAAACAGAAAATGTCATAAAATAAATGAAACTTTTTAAATATAATTAGAAATTAAATATTAACAAGAACATAAGAGGACAATCAAATTGTTTAATATTTTAGATATTATTTGGCAAAAATTATGAGAATTTTTAACAAAATTTTAACTTGTTTTTATAAAATTATTTAGGAACATAAAAGCTTTAATAATATAGTCCCTTTTCCCTCCTCCTCAAAAAATTGTACTTTTTTACTTTTGTTTAATAATTCTCGACTTGTTTTCAATAGTTAATATTATTTAAGAAATAAAATTATGAAACAAAATGGTTACCTTTTCCTTATTTTTTAAAGCTTCTTATTTAAAAGCTGTTTGTTGGTCCGTTCATCATGAGCACCCCTTCAACTAGAATTGCCGCATGTATCCATTCATTTATTATCTCCCACCTCTAAAGAACAGCATCTTTTAAACCTACCACCCACTCCCATTTTTTGTTAAATAAAAAATGCACGAAAAGAAATCGTTAATGGCCACGCATATATAACGCGTTCTAAGTTATTTTCACTTTTATTTTTATTATTTTAAATAACAAATAGTGAAGATATACAAACCAGTGAATACGACTTTTAAAACAACTACATAGCATGGTAAAGAGTTTAAAATAAAGTTTCATGTGGCATGGACTATAGAAGGGTTTAGAGTTTATTATCTTGTCTTAGCTTGGCACAGTTATATTGACTATAGTCTGGACATTAATCACGTCTAAAGTTTGGATGAATAACTTCTACAGTCTGGATTTAGACTATAAACTTGAGGCTCTATAGTCTAGTCTATAGTCTAGTCTAAAGTCTAGTCTAAAGTCTAGTCTATAGTCTAGTCCATTGTCTAGTCTATAATCTAGTCTATAGTCTAGTCCATAGTCTAGTCTATAATCTAGTTTATAGTCTAGTCTATAGTCTAGTCTATAGTCTAGTCTATAGTCTAGTCTATAGTCTAGTCTATAGTCTAGTCTATAGTCTAGTCTATAGTCTAGTCTATAGTCTAGTCTATAGTCTAGTCTATAGTCTAGTCTATAGTCTAGTCTATAGTCTAGTCTATAGTCTAGTCTATAGTCTAGTCTATAGTCTAGTCTATAGTCTAGTCTATAGTCTAGTCTATAGTCTAATATGTAGTCAGGCCTATAGTTTAGTCTAAAGTCTACAATATAGCCTTAAGTCTAGGTTATTGTCTGGTATACAGTCTAGCGCAATATGTAGTCAAGTCGATAGTGTGGACTGTAACCTAGTCAATAGCCAGGACTGCAATCTAGTCTGTAGTCAGGTCTATGCTATAAACTTTAACAATCCTTCTTTTAACCTGTCCTATTCCCACTGTACATATCCTTATGTATCCCCCAAAAAATAACATTTCGCGAAAGTGTTTTTTTTTAAGAAAAAATTGTTGAAAATTTTTTAATGGATGCCACTCTATGAGAAATTAATTTTTATTTTTTTCTTATTCATTCTTACAGTTTTTTTTACTCATCATACTAACCCAAAAAAGAAATACACCCAGAATGTGAAAATAAAGGACGCTGGGTGGACAAAATGGTACTGGGATGAAAGAATAAAAAAAATACAGAAAAAAAATCACATGAATTATACGTAGTCAAGGAACATTAAAACAAATTTTTCATAGAGTTTCTTGCGTTTTTTTGTTTCTCATTACAGGAGTTGGAGTAACTAAAACAGGTCTATATTATTATATGTTTTATAGGCATAAAAGATTTTTGTTGTATGATTTCTTTTCGCCCTTAATGATAATGACGATTAAAGAGGTTCTAAAGTTTTATGCGGGAGTTGGCTGCTTGCTGGTCGCTTGTTTTTTTGAATGATAGATTTGTTTTATGGATTTTGTTAAAGCCTTCAATGGTTTTATAAGCTTTTTTATATGTTTTAGATTTTAATATGAGATTTTTGATTTTATTAAAATTAAAATATTTAATTAAACTGACGAATGCAAGAACGCTGTTTAAGTAATCTTTATGGACAGTTCTTTAGAGGAGTTTGTTGACAACTTTATAGTTGAGACTATAGGGTGTTCTATAGACAAGTTTATAGACTACGTTGAGACAAAAGATTACCCTATAGTTGAGACTAAGTACTATAGTACTCTATAGACAACTCTATGGTTAAGACTGTAGACTACTCTATAGTCAAGACTATAGACTACTCTATAGTCAAGACTACAGATTACTCTATAGTCAAGACTATAGACTACTTTATAGTCAAGACTGTAGACTACTCTATAGTCAAGACTGTAGAATACTCTATAGTCAAGACTGTAGACTACTCTATAGTCAAGACTATAGACTACTCTATAGTCAAGTCTGTAAACTACTCTATAGTCAAGACTATAGACTACTCTATAGTCAAGACTATAGACTACTTTATAGTAAAGACTATAGACTAATCTATAGTCAAGACTATAGACTACTCTATAGTCAAGACTATAGACTACTCTATAGTCAAGACTATAGACTACCCTATAGTCAAGAATACAGACTACTCTATAGTCAAGACTATTGACTACTCTATAGTCAAGACTATAGACTACTCTATAGTCAAGACTATAGACTACTCTATAGTCAAGACTATAGACTACTCTATAGTCAAGACTATAGACTACTCTACTGTCAAGTCTATAGACTACTCTATAGCCATGACTATAGACTACTCTATAGCCATGACTATAGACTACTCTATAGCCATGACTATTGACTACTCTATAGTCTTGACAATATACAACAATTTAAAAACCTCACTATAGTCCAAACTGTAGTGAAGATTTTTGACAAATTTTACCTTTCGGTCATTAACAGAATTTTGATTTTCCCATTACACATTATATTTCGCCAGGTTTGATCCTAAATTACTTAAAAAAGTGAAAGTAAATAGTAGTGCTCTAACCACTACTTAATAGCTTATTGTTTAATATCATTAAAATGTTTTGTCCTGCTTATCTCTTAACTCCATTTGGGTTCGAGGTGAAAAAATGAAAAAAAAACAAAAAACTTTTTAATCTCTAACAAAGCCAGTTGCGACCTAGTGTCCAAGAAAAGAAACAAAAATAAAACTTTTTCACCGACTTTGTTGCAAAAAGGCGACATACTAACAATGAATATTAAATAGCGCTACCATCATCCTCAAAAAAATAGAGGAAATGCAAACCCACTTTCTTAACAATCACACAACTTGCAAGTAAACATTATCAGTAATGAGCCTTTGGAAAAAGTATGGACTCTGTCAAAAAACTGTCATTTTAATTTTTTTGTTTTTCTTTTTTTTAAGTTTTTCCCCATTTTCGTTTTTTGGTTAGGAGTTGGAAAAGGGCTTTAGACAAAAGGTAAAGTTTTTCTTTTAGGCTTTCTTATCATCATTGTTAGGGGGTAAAAACGTGTGTAAATGACTTCTAAAGTGGTGGTAGTGGAAGAGTGTTACGAAAAAAACTGTTACTTAAACATTTTTTGATTAATCATTATGGTCATTAGATAAATGTTTTAAAGGAATTTTTAATTTTTTTCGTTCGTTTTATAAGTTGCTTTTGTTGCTGTGAAATACTTTTACTAGGCTTTGAAATTTAATCCTGTTGCCAACAGGAAGTCAGGGGGAATATGATGGTGAATAGCGCTAATTATGATTGTGTTTGAAAGGAAGCACGAAGCCTTCAAATTTAAAATGACCGAATGATGTTATGAGATTAGTTAAGTTAGATATAAAAAAAAAGATTTTCTAAAAAAATAAAAAAACTATAGTCCAGAGAAGTCCACAGTCCACACTATAGAGTAGTCTATAGAGCAGTCTATAGTTCAGACTGTATAGCAATCTATAGTCTAGACTATGGAGTAATGTATGGTCCAGACTATACAGTAGTCTGCAGGCCTGAATATACAGTAGTCTAAAGTCCAGCCTATAGTCTATAGTCCAAAATATAGAGCAGTCTATAGAAGTCTTCCATACATGCTTTAGAGAAGTGCAGACTATAGAGCAGTATATAGTCCAGACTATAGAGCTCTCTATAGTCCAGACTATAGAGCAGTCTATAGTTCACACTATAGAGCTGTCTATAGTCCAGACTATAGAGCTGTCTATAGTCCAGACTATAGCGTAGTCAGTCTATAGTCTGGACTATAAACTATTCTACAGTCTGGACTATAAAGTAATCAACATTTCAGGCTATAGACTACCCTATAGTCTTGACTATAGACTACTCTATAGTCTGGACTATAGACTACTCTATAGTCTGGACTATAGACTACTTTATAGTCTGGACTATAGACTACTCTATAGTCTGGATTATAGACTACTCTATAGTCTGGACTATAGACTACTCTATAGTCTGGACTATAGACTACTCTATAGTCTGGACTATAGACTACTCTATAGTCTGGACTATAAACTACTCTATAGTCTGGACTATAGACTACTCTATAGTCTGGACTATAGACTACTCTATAGTCTGGACTATAGACTACTCTATAGTCTGGACTATAGACTACTCTATAGTCTGGACTATAGACTACTCTATAGTCTGGACTATAGACTACTCTATAGTCTGGACTATAGACTACTCTATAGTCTGGACTATAGACTACTCTATAGTCTGGACTATAGACTACTCTATAGTCTGGACTATAGACTACTCTATAGTCTGGACTATATACTACTCTATAGTCTGGACTATGGACTACTCTATAGTCTGGACTACAGACTACTCTATAGTCAGGACTATAGACTACTCTATAGTCTGGACTGTAGACTACTCTATAGTCTGGACTGTAGACTACTCTATAGTCTGGACTATAGACTACTATATAGTCTGGACTATAGACTACTCTATAGTCTGGACTATAGACTACTCTATAGTCTGGACTATAGACTACTCTATAGTCTGGACTATAGACTACTCTATAGTCTAGACTATAGGCTACTCTATAGCCTGAAATGTTGATTACTTTATATTCCAGACTGTAGAATAGTTTACAGTCCAGACTATAGACTACTCTATAGTCTTGACTATAGACTGCTCTATAGTCCAAACTATAGAGTAGTATATAGTCCAGTTCAAAGAATAGTCTATAGTCTAAACTATAGAGCAGCCTATAGTCCAGATCAAAGAATAGTCTATAGTTGTGACTATAGAGTGCAGACAATAGAGCTGTCCATAGTCCAGACTATAGGGCTGACTATAGTCCAGACTATAGAGTCTATAGTCATCAAGGCTATAAAGCACTCTATAGTCAAGACTATAGAGCAGTCTATAGTCAAGACTATAGAGCACTCTATAGTCAAGACTAAAGAGTAGTCGATAGTCCAGACTATAGAGTAGTCTATAGTCCAGACTATAGAGTAGTCTATAGTCCAGACTATAGAGTAGTCTATAGTCCAGACTATAGAGTAGTCTATAGTCCAGACTATAGAGTAGTCTATAGTCCAGACTATAGAGTAGTCTATAGTCCAGACTATACAGTAGTCTATAGTCCAGACTATAGAGTAGTCTATAGTCCAGACTATAGAGTAGTCTATAGTCCAGACTATAGAGTAGTCTATAGTCCAGACTATAGAGTAGTCTATAGTCCAGACTATAGAGTAGTCTATAGTCCAGACTATAGAGTAGTCTATAGTCCAGACTATAGAGTAGTCTATAGTCCAGACTATAGAGTAGTCTATAGTCCAGACTATAGAGTAGTCTATAGTCCAGACTATAGAGTAGTCTATAGTCCCGACTATTAGAGTAGTCTAGACTACAGAGTATTCTATAGACCAGGCTATAGAGTAGTTTATAGTCTAGACTATAAAGTAGTCTATAGTCCAGACTATAGAGTTGTCTATAGTCCAGACTATAGAGTAGTCTATAGTCCAGACTATAGATTAGTCTAAAGTCCAGACTATAGAGTAGTCTATAGTCCTATAGTCTATAGTCTAGACTATAGAGTATTTTATAGTGCAGACTATAGAGTATTTTATAGTGCAGACTATAAAATACTGTAGTCTAGACTATAGGGTAGTCTGTAGTCCAGACTATAGAGTAGTCTATAGTCCAGACTATAGAGTAGTCTGTAGTCTAGACTATAGAGTAGTCTGTAGTCTAGACTATAGAGTAGTCTGTAGTCTAGACTATAGAGTAGTCTGTAGTCTAGACTATATAGTAGTCTATAGTCCAGAGTATGGAGTAGTCTGTAGTCTAGTCTATGGAGTAGTCTGTAGTCTAGACTATAGAGTAGTCTATAGTCCAGACTATAGAGTAGTTTATAGTGCAGACTGTGGAGAAGTGTATAGCCCAGACCATAGAGTTGTCTGTAGTCTAGACTATAGAGTAGTTTATAGTCCAAACTAGGGAGTAGTCTATAGTCCAGACTAAAGAGTAGTCTACAGTCCAAATTATATAGAAGTCTAATTAATATTCAACTGTTTTCTCGCGTGAAGCAAATATATCTATATATTTAATAGATATTTTAATTTTCAAGGATTATCCCAAGATCTCAATCAGGCGTAACAATTAATTGTATTTTTAAGTTCCATATCTTCTCAATGATTATCTCTTTACGGACAAGTAAACGCATACAAATACATACAAATATAATTTGCATACAAATTTCTAAAATCAATCGTTTTCTAATTGTTATGAAATTTTGGCAAAGAAAAACCAAAGCAAACCTCTAAAGGGAGTCCTTTATGTCCTTTAACTTAAACGATATCTTAGATGTAAGTGAATATAGGTAACAGGGATTTGTATAGAGTCCTTTTTTTGCATGGCTAAATGAATATTATTTGGGTTGGCTGTTATGTTTTCTTTTTCTATTTTTTTTTTTGAGGGGGGTAAACAATTTAACACTTCTTATCGTTATTAAGAAATCAAAAAATCATACATAACAAATTTACATACAAACAAACACACGCACACACATGCAAATCATTTATGTCATAATCGCACACATAACATACTTATCTTCCTATACATATGTGTTTGTTTGGTAGTGAAAGTGTTTGTCCTTTGGTTTACCCCAACACAAGCAAACAAACAAAGGACATGTGAGAGAAAAAACGCTTTAAATGAAAAAAAAAAACATTTAAGGGTCAACAAGGGACCAACCCGACTTTGAACGGCAACCAACAGCAATCACATCATCATTCTTATGGGATTATTTTTTGCATATATGTTTAAGAAGGATAGCAAAGCTAGACCTAAGCAAAGGGACAACAACAGCCCCTTTTGTTAACTAACGTATTTATTATTATCCTTGGAAGAATTTCTCATGCAAATTTGTATTTTTATTATTTTCTTGAGCGGTTTTCAATTGATTGTATTTTAAAATTTTGCCAATATTTTACAAATCAAGGTTAACAATGCCGCCGGTATAAACAGGACAATCATAACAAAACAACACTTTAGGCCTGAATGATTTTGATTTTATTAAAAAACAGAAACTTTCTTTCCCAGATTACATTCTTTTTGATATGGAAATGATGAGTTCGTAATTGTGCAAATTTATTTTAAATATTTTGCGAAAAATTTACCTTTTTTTCTTATCCCCTAGTCCTGGTTAAAATATTGTTGTTTTGCTATTATTATTTTTATTCTAGTTATTGTGTTTATTATCCTTAAGGAATCCTTAAATATAATTATAGTTTATATACATTGATTTTGATTCTATCCATCCATCCTTATGTTGGCTGTCATAACAATACATTTGTGAATGTATACATACATAATTTTTTTTCAATTTTCTTTTATACGCCCTGAAAGTATAATAATGGTCAAGGGTTTATTTTTTGTCAGCTTGGGATTTTACTTTTTTTGACATTTTAATTTTCTCAAACAGTAGGAACGTTTAAAATCTTTTAATAACGCTTGGGTGGGGAAAAGGTTTTTTTTGATTAGATCTATAGAAGAGTATATAGTCCAGACTATAGAAGAGTCTATAGTCCAGACTATAGAAGAGTCTATAGTCCGGACTATAGAAGAGTCTATAGTCCGGACTATAGAAGAGTCTATAGTCCAGACTATAGAAGAGTCTATAGTCCAGACTATAGAAGGGTCTATAGTCCAGACTATAGAAGAGTCTATAGTCCAGACTATAGAAGAGTCTATAGTCCAGACTATAGAAGAGTCTATCGTCCAGACTATAGAAAACTCTATCGTCCAGACTATAGAAGAGTCTATAGTCCAGACTATAGAAGAGTCTATAGTCCAGACAATAGAAGAGTCTATAGTACAGACTATAGAAGAGTCTATAGTCCAGACTATAGAAGAGGGTATAATCCAGACTATAGAAGAGTCTATATTCCAGACTATAGAAGAGAATATAGGAGTATAGAAGAGTCTATAGTCCAGACTATAGAAGAGTTTATGGTCCAGACTATAGAAGAGTCTATAGTCCAGACTATAGAAAAGTCTATAGTCCAGAATATAGAAGAGTCTATAGTCCAGACTTTAGAAAAGTCTATAGTCCAGACTATAGAAGAGTACAGTCCAGACTATAGAAGAGTATAGTCCAGACTATAGAAGAGTCTACTATATACACTATAGAAGAGTCTATAGTCCAGACTATAGAAGAGTCTATAGTCCAGAATATAGAAGAGTCTATAGTCCAGTCTATAGAAAAGTCTATAGTCCAGAATATAGAAGAGTCTATAGTCCAGACTATAGAAAAGTCTATAGTCCAGACTATAGAAGAGTACAGTCCAGACTATAGAAGAGTATAGTCCAGACTATAGAAGAGTCTACTATATACACTATAGAAGAGTCTATAGTCCAGACTATAGAAGAGTCTATAGTCCAGAATATAGAAGAGTCTATAGTCCAGACTATAGAAAAGTCTATAGTCCAGACTATAGAAGAGTACAGTCCAGACTATAGAAGAGTATAGTCCGGACTATAGAAGAGTATACTATATACACTATAGAAGAGTCTATAGTCCAGAATATAGAAGAGTCTATAGTCCAGAATATAGAAGAGTCTATAGTCCAGAATATAGAAGAGTCTATAGTCCAGACTATAGAAAAGTCTATAGTCCAGACTATAGAAGAGTACAGTCCAGACTATAGAAGAGTATAGTCCAGACTATAGAAGAGTCTACTATATACACTATAGAAGAGTCTATAGTCCAGACTATAGAAGAGTCTATAGTCCAGACTATAGAAAAGTCTATAGTCCAGACTATAGAAGAGTCTAAAGTCCAGACTATAGAAGAGTCTATAGTCCAGACTATAGAAGAGTCTATAGTCCAGACTATAGAAGAGTCTATAGTCCAGACTATAGAAGAGTCTATAGTCTAGACTATAGAAGAGTCTATAGTCCAGACTATAGAAGAGTCTATAGTCCAGACTATAGAAAAGTCTATAGTCCAGACTATAGAAGAGTCTATAGTCCAGACTATAGAAGAGTCTATAGTCCAGACTATAGAAGAGTCTATAGTCCAGACTATAGAAGAGTCTATAGTCCAGACTATAGAAGAGTCTATAGTCCAGACTATAGAAGAGTCTATAGTCCAGACTATAGAAGAGTCTATAGTCCAGACTATAGAAGAGTCTATAGTCCAGACTATAGAAGAGTCTATAGTCCAGACTATAGAAGAGTCTATAGTCCAGACTCCAGCAAAGTCTATAGTCCAGACTTTAGATAATCAAGACTATATTTAAGCCCATAGTAAAAACCATCCAGTCCAGTCTAAAGCAAGTGATTAAGGATAATTTATTACCCCTCCCTCGTTGCAAAGATACCTCACTTAATTATTTTCATTAACCAATGACCGAGTGACTAATTGGCTGACGGACTGACTAACTTCTTCATTAATCAACAACATTTGTGCCTCGCACTCGTGCCAAAAAAAAAAACACTAAAATAAATAAAATTAAAAATATATTTACTTTAAAGTCAAGTATGAGGGTAAATTTAGATTAAGTATGAGAACTAAGCACCAAACCAAGAGGTAACTTAAAACCACCTTAATACAAAATTAAACAAAAAAAATTTTTTTTATGATGAAACAATAAAATTACACAAAAAAAAAATCCGGTGACAGCACACGTTCATCATTTATTTTAAAAAGTTTTTTTCTAGCGATTTTTTATAAATAGTTTTTTTAAAACAGATTTTTTAGGAAAAAACAGGATTTTTTTTTTATAAAAAAGGAAAAAAATTGTTTGTTTCAAAAAAAAAACTTCATTAAAATAATTAAATTATTATAAAAACCATCAGCAGCTTAAGTTAATGAGTAGAGTGTGTTTTTTTTTGGGAAAAAAATTCCAACTGAGAAGTGTGTAAAAAAATTTTGTTCAGGATGGGTCTTTTTCTATATTTTTTATAAAAAAAGTTATTGTTTGTTAGATGTTTAAAAAAATCTAAAATTGTAAAAAGTTAAAAAAAAACTGTGGGTTTTCTCGGAGGGTTACATTTAAGGGTTACAATTTTTTGTAAAAAAATGTAAAACGTTTTTTTTTAAGTTACATTTTACATGTCAACAGCTGTAAATTGTAAATAAAAGTTAAGTATCAACTCAATTCGGGGAAATTTAGCGGAAGTAAAAACGCAGATTTGAAATTGGAGATTTTTTATCATTACTTATTAAATATTGAGGAACAGGCCCA
The DNA here is from genome assembly GCF_022045245.1 of Lucilia cuprina. Lineage (NCBI taxonomy): Eukaryota > Metazoa > Arthropoda > Insecta > Diptera > Calliphoridae > Lucilia > Lucilia cuprina. The sequence continues at coordinate 13,205,172 of NC_060954.1, forward strand.
AGGGTCCTATTCCAATGGAAAATGAGAGGATATGATACGGTAGGTTGGTGGTTAGTTCACGCAACTGTTAATTGAACGTGCCAATGGAGATCTAAATGTATATTTTAAGGAACTATACTAACCCCTTGCAACTGTCTAACTAAGTAACTAACTAACTGACTGACTAACTAAATAACTAACTAACTAACTAACTAACTAACTAACTAACTAACTAACTAACTAACTAACTAAATAACTAACTAACTAACTAACTAACTAAGTAACTAACTAAGTAACTAACTAACTAACTAACTAACTAACTAACTAACTAACTAACTAACTAACTAACTAACTAACTAACTAACTAACTAACTAACTAACTAACTAACTAACTAAATAACTAACTAACTAACTAAGTAACTAACTAACTAACTATCTATATATCTATCTATCTATCTACACACAGAAAAAAGATTGATTGGAAATCGGCTACTATGATAAATATTTAGTTAAATTAATTAAAATTCTATTGCTGTTATTAAAAATCTGTAAAATTAACAAA
>NC_060954.1:13205812-13207325 GCF_022045245.1 Lucilia cuprina
TATAGACTAGACTATAGACTAGACTATAGACTAGACTATAGACTAGACTATAGACTAGACTATAGACTAGACTATAGACTAGACTATAGACTAGACTATAGACTAGGCTATAGACTAGACTATATATTACACTATGTATTAAACTATTGAGCAGACTATACTGTAGACAAGACTTTAGATTAGACTATAGATTTAACTACAGACTGGACTTTAGACAAAAATACAGACTAATCATAGACTAAACTATAAACCAAATTAGACATCAGACAAGAATACATATTAGTCCTTAGACTAAACTATAAACTAGATTAGACCATAAAGGAGACTATAGATTAGGCTATAATCAGATTTATGGACTAAACTATAGCATAGACTATAGACTATACTATAGACTAGACTTTAGATTAGACTTTAGATTAGACTATAGACTAGACTACAGACTATACTATAGTCTAGATTATAGACTAGATTATAGAATAGACTAGACTATACACTAGGCTGTAAACTAGACTATAGAATAGACTATATAATAGAGTACTGAGCTAGGCTTTATACTAGACTATACCGCAGACTAGACTATAGACTTGAATAAAGAATATACAACAGAGTACACTATTGAGTATGCAATGGGCCAGATTAAATAGCACAGATTATACTAATAGTCTAGTGGTTATGTATTCTTCAAATTACACAATGCTGCATCTTATAACACCTATCCGAAAGTAATGTACTTAAAATTCGTTACTACCCTTGACTTTAAACTTCTTGAATTTTTATTTCCCAATTATAATAACAAACAATACAGTACACGACGATCAATATTACATAGCTTTCTTTCATTCATTATAATTTTTTTTTTGCTTTTAGTGAAATTATTTAATGTCAGCAGCACTTTAATTTATGCAGAAAAAAATGTGTATCCTTAAATATATTTTTTTACATCCTTAACATTATTTCGACAAAAAAAACTCTGGGTGAGTAAACAGCACGAGCGAGTTACGTTTATCTTAAGGGTTAATGGTTTTTTTTTTATAAAGTTATAAGGTGTATGCAAATAAATAAACACACGAACTAAAAGAAATAAGGAACGAAAAAAATGACACCCCACAATAGCGTACGTCTAACTTTGGCACACAGCTGTAAATGTGTTCCATTTTTTTTTAATTTAAATGAGTTACGTGTATTGTTTAAAATTTATGAATATAAATAAATTTTAAATGGATTTAATTTAAATGTTAGACAATCAAAAGTTTTTTGAGGAGAAACCTGTTAAAATTTTTAAAATTTGTTTAAACAGAAATCGATAGTAAATTGTAGAAAGCTTTAGGGGAAGGACTAAAAATAAAAGGATTTTAAGTTGAATGGGTTACACAGGAGTAATATACAATAGATGTGCAAGTAGACCCATTAGTTACAGTTCAAACTCATGCAAAGTCAAGAAGAGGAAGATAAATATATATATAGATAGATAGATAGATAGATAGATAGATAGATAGATAGATAGATAGATAGA
>NC_060954.1:13207425-13208957 GCF_022045245.1 Lucilia cuprina
AACTGAACTAGAACTGAAGTAGAACTGAACTAGAACTGAAGTAGAACTGAACTAGAACTGAACTAGAACTGAACTAGAACTGAACTAGAACTGAACTAGAACTGAACTGAACTAGAACTGAATTAGAACTGAACTAGAACTGAATTAGAACTGAACTAGAAATGAACTAGAACTAAACTGGAACTGCAACCTTAATCAGAACTCAACATTTTTATGTCATTGAATGTATTGATAGTGATTAGCATTTTTATACGTTTGTCTGGCAACCATTTTGAATATATATGCAAATAAGGTCTAGAGCACACACACAAAATCCTTTAACCCTTTCTCTTTTTTAAGCACTTGACCAATGATATAACATCTTAAACCTGTTTTTTAAACATTTCACTAAAAAAAGAACGAAAGAAAACACACAAAAGAAGTTAAAACAAAACATTAACCACACTACCCTAAAAACGAGTTGCTAGAAGCAAATATGTGGAGCAACCACCAACCTAAACATCGCAGCAGTATTTAAAGACAACAATAACAACCAGTAGCAATGTTTTAGAGAAAATAGCAGCATCATCATAAAAATTCCAAAAACAAGAAAAAAAAACTTGAAATACACAATGAATGCAAATTAGTTGAAATTAAAAACAAAAAAGCGACCGACCGACCAATTTTACAACATCATGATGTTGTGAAAACTTGATATTAAAGGACCATGATTATGTCGAGCAACAATGTTGTGCGCCATTGTTTTTAAAAAAAGATTTTTTTTTATGGACGTTACAAAGAAAAAGCAAGTAACCAAACAACCAACCACCACTTTTATCATCAAGAAGTCTTTGTAAAGATATACACCAGTTTTATTCGCCTCCTCATACCAGTTGAGTGGTAGCAAGAAACCCTTTTTAATGCACGAGCCAAGTAATTTTTTTCTTATATTTTTTGCTTACGTTTTATAATCGAAAATGTTTTGTGTTTTGCATTTGCCCATGGCTGACCTTTATGAGTTGTATGGTAGTGAGTGAAAATGAGAATGATTTTGGTTACCGTGTCTGTTGTTTTTCATTCATTTATACTTCAATTACACGGTTCATATGACTCGCGGGAGTAGAAAGGAAGGAGTTGTTTTTGGTAAAATGAAAGGTCTAGAGTACACTAAAGTAAAAAAGGTGATCGTTTTGATTTGAAATGGAATGGATTTGCTTTAACGAGTACGTGAAATAAAGGTATCACGATTACCCAATATGTTATGTAGACAATGTCGCAATATTCCGTTATATTTCAAACGGAAAGGGTTCCAAATTATAGAATTAAAACCCAAGGAAATCTGTATTTTCTAACACGCAACAGATTTTATGATTATTATGTCAGTCAAAGCAACAGACAGACAGTTAGATAGATAGATAGATAGATAGATAGATAGATAGATAGATAGATAGATAGATAGGTAGACAGATGGATAGATAGATAGATAGATAGATAGATAGATAGATAGATAGATAGATAGATAGATAGATAGATAGATAGATAGATAGATAGAT
>NC_060954.1:13209057-13211173 GCF_022045245.1 Lucilia cuprina
ATAGTCTGGACTATAGAGCAGTCTATAGTCTGGACTATAGAGCAGTCTATAGTCCAGACTATAGAGCAGTCTATAGTCTGAACTATAGAGCAGTCTATAGTCTGGACTTTAGAGCAGTCTATAGTCTGGACTATAGAGCAGTCTATAGTCTGGACTATAGATCAGTCTATAATCTGGACTTTATATCAGATTTCATTATAATCGAATGTACAATTTTCTTTCATTAACCACTGTTCTTGATTGTCACACCATGAAATGAAATTAGAGAGTTGAAATAGATAGGACAATGAATGAAATGAATAAAATGTATACTAAATTAAAATACCAGTGCAAACCTTCTACGAATGACAACAACAACGAAAATTCCATAATCAAACTTAAGATAACACCTTGCCTCAGATCAAACAATATCAACGTCATCAATGCTACCACCACCCACCTTAATATCATCCATCTGTTTACTTCACCATCACTCACAAAAAGAAACGGGCAAAAACATCTAGAAATTGTTTGATTTGAGGCAAAAGTCTTTGGTAAACTTTATTTAGGATGGCAAGCCAACAGACACACAGACAGACGTTTATATGCAAATGAAAAACGAGTTGTTGGATTTTCTTTTTTTTACATTTTACGTGGTCATAACTGAAATACATTTAGAAGAAGGCAATGTGGATTGTAAAATTTTTGTTTCATTTCCCAGTTTAAGGGTTTAAGGCCAAAAACAAGTTGTACAGAGCACAATGAAGAATTTTATGTTATTTCTTTTTCAGTTCCACTAGATAACAAAAATATGTGACAAAGAATGAAAGTTATCCTGTGACGCGTTTCTCCTGTCCCTCCCTCAACGCGCGAACAACAAATGACATTAAAATTGTATGAGAAACGCTCGAATGCGCTCACAGGGGAAGGGGGTAATGAAAAATAAGAATGTACAGTAAGGAATGTTTAACTCGCTTATTGCCTAATGGCACTCAGTCACTCACGACAATACAACCTGAAGAAGGCGAAGGAGTAAATAAAAACAAGTAAGAGTGCTATATTCGGCTGTGCCGAATCTTATATACCCTTCACCATAGTGTATTTTAAACATAATTGATCTTACAGTCTAGTTAATAAAAACATTAAAAAAATTTGAGTCGATTTAAGCCGAATGTTTCGGCGGCGGCTTAATCAACTAAATATAGTTCGGCGGCGGCTAAGCTAAGACTCGAAGCCGGTCGACTTCGACCTCTGATTCATTGCTGGTAAACATTGACAAGACGTAGATTTTGTTTTTGTTTATCGTAAAAAAATTGTTTTAAAAAGCACTTGGAAAAAAATTATTATACAATAATTCACAATCTACTCTCATATAATTGAAAACGTTTTAAATACTTTTTTCTATTCATTAAAAAATATATTTGCAAAACAAAAGGGAAAATTTTTTTATTTTAACAAAAAATGCAAATCATATTTTTTTGCTGTGTATTTTTTGTATGTTTGGATTCCAAACATACAAAAAAATACACAGCTGAATAAAACCAAATATATCTACACACACACGTGTACATCTTTTTCTATATACAGTGTTTTTGTTGCTGTTTTAACAATTTTTTGATGAAATTTTCGGATTTTTGCTCATATCTCCGTTATTTACCGACCGATTTTGCTGATTTTAAATAGCGATCTTCTCGAAAGCATGTCTCATAGAATTGTTGAAGATTCGGATCTCGCCGATATCTGGGGTCCTCTAAAAACTGATTTCAACAGACAGACAGACGGACATGGCTTAATCGACTCCGCTATCTATAATGATCAAGAATATATATACTTTATGGGGTCGGAAAATTATATTATAGAAATTACAAACGGAATGACAAACTTATATATACCCTTCTCACGAGGGTGAAGGGTACAAAAAATATACAAAAAATTTTAATTAAAACAAAATAGTCTTAATAAACATTAATAGCAAGATCAAAATAACGCGTGGTGTGTAACTTGTAAAGCGCACAAAATTATAAAGCGTAAAACGAAAAAGTACCAAAAAGTTCCCTTTTATGGGTTCTCACCTAATTCTGACTCTACATAATTAATTTCATGTTTCTATGTTCAATATTATAGAAAATTCAAAAAG
>NC_060954.1:13211273-13216132 GCF_022045245.1 Lucilia cuprina
ATCTATCTATCTATCTATCTATCTATCTATCTATCTATCTATCTATCTATCTATCTATCTATCTATCTATCTATCTATCTATCTATCTATAACTACTGACCTAGTGTTCACACACTATATTTCGGAATAAAGTTTTGTTTTAAAAAGAACCTACCAGGTGATGTCTCCCCAAATTTACTTCAGTTTCAATTTTAATCTTAAGAACTATTTAAACATTTTGAGACAATTACTCACGTAATCCCCTAAAACATGTTCAAACTCAAAACATTTAAAGGCCTCGCTATTTAGCGTAAATAATTTACGTTAATCCCAAACAATTTTGACATTTAACCTTCTTAAGCAGCAAAAATGATTGCAAAATATTATTGTTTAAATGATTGATTACAGTAAAGTCCCTTAAAAACAATAACGAAATCCTTTAAATATTTTTAAAATAAAACAATTTTGTGGGCGGAGGCATAATTTTAAGACTCTGCTTAGAAAAAGCAGTAAAAAATGACAAAATTTTTTAAATCCATTTTGATTTTAAAGAATTTCTTTTCTATAAAATGAAACAAAAGGACATTTTTGACATATTATATGATTTTTTTATATAAAAACTATGACAAAAAAAGACAATAAAAAACTAAAATCATATTTGTTGCAACAATAAGAAAAATGAGATGGCAGGTAGTTGATGTTGATGTTGATGTTGCCACCACCACCAACATTAAAGATCACTTCACGTACTCTCAAGAAAGTAACCTTTTGTTGTCTGTTTTGTAAAATTTTATTTATTTTCAAAAGAAATCAGTTTTTTTATCACCAAATAACAACAACAAATTAACAATTAATTGTTGATTATTAAAAAGAAACATTCTAAATATTTTCTGCACATTTTTTTCCTTCAAACATGACAGTAAAATTGTGTCATTTCACTGTCATAATTTGTTTTTGTTTCTTTCAAAAAAAAAGGACATTAACACGCACACATGCTTTTGTATTCCTTTTGGGTGTCTGGTAAGATGATTCTAGTGCAATAACAAAACCCACTCACTTACACCTGGTACCATACTCAACTTACGTTTTATATACAGTTTTGAATTTATAACTGTCTGCTTGTTTAAAATTTCACTAAGCAAAAAGATATCCTTACAACAACAACAGCAACTCGAATATTGTGTCTTTTTTAAGGAATTTTTGTTATTTTATTATTGTTTTGCTAGTGTAAACAGTTACTTCATATGTCGAATATATTATTTTGAAAGGTTTATTTATGTTTGAATTTGTAATAAAAAAGTGAATGATATTTTAAAGAAATATTATTTTGTCTGAGACCTCAATTCTTCAATTGTATCTATTTATGGGTTTAGTTGCGTTTAAAGGTTTTATAATATTACAAATACAATAACTGTTGTAACGGTATTTTAAATATAAGATTGTTGTTATAACAGCAATGAGTACTTGCTTCCAAAAATTGTAATTAAAAATAAAACATTCTGTAGATTGAATCGATCGTGACGGCATCAAATACATCAATTTTATTCCAGAGAAATTCTGAACAAATTATGATCTTGAGATCAATATTATCTCCATTATAAGCAATCCTTGCTTCAAGTCCTCCGTTATACTCTCACTGGATATAGAACGGCAATTTTCATATTTGTATTAGTTTAAAGTTAGGTAATTGTTGCGGAGAGCAAGCTCTTTTTAGTTCTCTCCTTTAAGTCATCACAATTAGGCAGTTGATCAGAGTTAGATAATTGTTGCGGAGAGCAAGCTTATTCAAGTTCTCCCTTTTAAGTCATCGCAATTAGCCAGTTGATCAGAGTTCGCCAAGACTTCGGATAAAGATTGTTTTTAAAAGAAACTTGTTAAGGGAAAAGGGATCGTTAACCATGAAAGGATTCTGCGCCAATATTAAGATCATACTCTCAATAATTCTCTCTTGGTACTCTCTTCCAAGACATTTATTCCATCTACGGAATTGTGGATTACTCTCAGAGTTACTTTCATCGTTTGAGAGAGAATGAGTCTCAAACGATGACAGAATTCTGCAATAGCATAGAGATCATTAACTTCTCTTTCATACATTCTCGCTCAGTATTCTCTTCCAAAACATTTATTCAATCTACGGAACTGTGGACTACACCCACAGTCATGCTGTCATTCAAAAAGTTCATTGATTTAGATCAGGGTCTACTTTAATGTAATGATTGGTTATGTAGAATGTTAGAAGCCATTTGGCTTTAAATGATTCCAGTTTTGTTATTCATATGGTTCCAAAAATCCATCCGGTAATTCCAAAATATCTTTGTCTTTGCTCTCGTACGGCAGGGAAGTCACATCTCAGATATGTTTTGAAGATTTTATAAGTCCTAATAATGGACCACTTAAATTTCGACTTTTTTTGTCAATCAATCGTTTGAATAGTGATCGACAACCCCGGAATTGATCAAATAATCATTTTATTTTTCTGAGTGCCCTAAACCGGTTTCTTTTAAAGCCATATAAATTGGGCGATAGTTACTAGCCGAAAACGAAATCTTTCGGGTAATAAAGCTCTCGTTAAGTTCAAAATCTTTGTCCAAGTAGATATGACTCCGGTCATTCCACAGCGAAGATTCAATTGTCGTGGGAATTTAACAATTTGTAAAAGTGCTCAATTCTTCCCCGATCACCCTATTCAATCCCATTCATTCTCAATTCCTATTCATGTTCCAGACAAAGGAATTTACTTTTTAAACATACTTCTATATCATTAAGAACTTGTTCCTGGGAAAAAATTTCTACGTTTTTGATCGGGCCAAAGATTATAAACATTTGTTTATTTTGAATTCTGAATTGAGAATCCGCTAGGGAATACACATAGGACACTATTGGGCCTATTGTGCGCTTCTTTTCATGAAAAAATTGTTATTTCCGGAATAACTTTACTTCCCAAATACTTAGATCAAACGATCACGAATGCTTGACAGTGATAAAGAAAGTGCTCCAGAGTTTCACTGTCCTCTCCACAAGCTCTACATTCATCTGAAACTGCACGCCCAATATTGTATAGATGTTCTCGTAATCCTTTGTATCCACTCAAAATACGTATCATCATACTAACCTCAGACTTACTCCTTTTGAAAAGATTTCTCGTATTGATCTCATCAGGGTCAATCCATAGGATCTTTGTGGTTCGACCCACTGTTTCAAAAGGCCTTAATGGATTCTCTAACCTATAATTTAAATTCAGCTTTAGTAGCGTCAATGGATTAGCTTTCGTAAGGTTAACTACCTAGACCTCCCGTCCCTTTAAAGCTATAATCTTCGCCTTTTCTTTGCCGTTTACAACCGAGTGGTTGTATCTAAACTTTACTTTTAGGAGAATATTTAGTTAAAGTTTCCTTACAATTCAATATGGCCTTAAATTAAATACTAATACCTAATATCGCCCTACTTAGCAAAAATAAAGTGATGTACTTCCAAAGGAATGACATTTATCACTACTTCAAAAGTAGCAATTATAAGAATTGTTTACCTTCCGTGGAAGTAGTTTTTAATAACTTCCGAAAAAGCGAAAATAATTTTATATTCTAATTCTACAATTTCACTTACGAATAACTTCCAAAAAACAGCATTAAAACTACTTCTTGAGAATGACTTTAGAAGTAGTGAATTTTGAATTAAATGAAAAAGAACATCCCTCCTATAACAAACCTGTGTTAAAATCCTCACTTCTTTAGACCATTTCAACCTGATTTCTTTAAGTGTATAAAAAGTGTCACTTAATGCATTTATCGCCAATAAAACTGGCAGTGGGCTTAAATAATAGTTGCACTACTTCTACAAAAAAAAAAAAAAAACAAAGTTAAAAGCTTTTTTATATGACGATCTTTTACACCGATTATTTTATTATTTTTTTTTTTTTTCACAAGAAAATTGCGAAATAATTTCGTTTTGCCAACCAAAATAATATTACATATTTAAAGAATATAACATTTCGTAAAATTGACAATAAAAATGTTGTAAAAAAATCGGTGAAATTACACTACTTGTACTTACAATAAAATACACCCTCTACTAGAAGTAATAACTAGTCAATATAGTAATTTTACTATGGGTGACATACAAATACAATTACATAAATTTGACAGTCAAATATAAGAAAAAGTCAGTTGTCAAAGTGCAAGAAAAAAAAAGAACATAAACATGGTCGATTGGTTGTAAAAGTCTGACAATAAAATGTGTCTGTAGTATGGTAAAACATGACTTACCTTTCATCTGGCTGATGAGCAGACACTTACGTGAATCTACTACATATTTTTGTAAGTCATATGATTTTTTATGATTTAAATGGGGGCCACACTCCCGGCTCACTCACCCACACATACACATACAATAACAAACAAATTACTAAACTAATGCAATTAAATAGAAATAAAATTGTAGAAATCATTTCTTCGTTGGCTCCAGTAAAAACAACTACATATGTAACATATCCTTAACAATGTTTGTAATAAATCCCTGAAAGAAAAGGGGATGTATGGATGGGTACATTTAAGGCTCATAAATGTTACACTGGTAAGACCATTGTAAGAAAACGACAATGTCAACTACTATATGTATGAAAAATAAACAAATTTGTTAATGTACTTTTAGGCGTTCGATGTAAATAAAACACGTAAACACAACATCTTCATTATTATTAGAACGAAGTGAATAACATAGTTGTAGGAAGAAATTCTGACAAGAAATAACGGTAAGAGGCGACTATAAAAGAGCATAACTACAACAGAACTAGAACAGAACAGAACTAGAACAGAACTAGAACAGAACTAGAACAGAACTAGAACAGAACTAGAACAGAACTAGAACAGAACTAGAACAGAACT
>NC_060954.1:13216232-13219491 GCF_022045245.1 Lucilia cuprina
TAGTCCAGACTATAGACTGCTCTATAGTCCAGACTATAGACTGCTCTATAGTCCAGACTATAGACTGCTCTATAGTCCAGACTATAGACTGCTCTATAGTCCAGACTACTCTACTGCTTTCCAAATCACTGTTCCTGCCTTTTGTTTAAGACTTCCAACTAAAGCTCATCTACCAACAATATCAAGAAGAAAATTTTCGAATTACTACTTTTCTTTTCCTCTTGTTTAATTCATTCATAGACACGCACCGTATTTAAAGTACCAATGGTGAGTGTGTATTTTTAAACATAAAGGATAATGGTTTGTTCAAAATTTCATTCCCCATTTTATTATTATCATATTGAAAAAAAAGGAAAAAGAAAACTTTCTATAGCTTCCTATTGGCAGAAGAAAAAAAAATATTTATTTAAAACATTATTATTTTTAAAATAAACAATTGATATTTTAATTAGAATTTGGAAAAGGAATAAGGAAAAAAGGAATAAGGAAATTTAGGTCATTGCAAATAAAACGAAACGTTTGGTATTAAAATTTAAATATTAAAAGGTTTTTTTTGAAAGGTTTTCAAGAGATTTTTTCTATTCAATTGATTTACAACCATAGTTAGAGATTTTTTTTGTGTAAATATTTTCTTTAAATATTATCAAATTTCTTGTCAATTGTTTAATGGTTTAAATGACAATCTAACACATACACTCTCTCTCTTTCTCTTTCGTGTTCTGAAGCATCTAGCGGCTGCTGTAACTGTTGCTAAGGGATCAGGTTGACTGGCATGTGTTGCAGTTTATTTTCCTTTTTTTTCTAACTGTAAGTACACCGGTGTTGCACCGGTATATTGTAACTTAAATTAAAATTTTACTCTTGCACACACCTGCATTGCATAATTACATGTTTTAGGTTTTAACATTTCTTTGTAATTTTTTGCAATTGAAATGTTTTTCTTCGATTTTGTTTTTTTTTTTTGTAATTTTCATTTGATACAGTAATAGATAACGGATCAATATTAGACACATGCCTGGCTGGTGTCAAAGAGAAGATGTTTGTAATCTAAATCTTAAATAATAATAAATAAAATGAAAATGCTTAAGAGCAAAAGAGACTAAAATGACAAAATACGAAATAGTTTAGAAATCTGAGTTAAATAATGAGTTTTAGATTGTTTTTTGTTTTTGAGGTAGAAAACTATTGAACTCCTGCTTCAATTGTCAGATAAGAAAGGTAGTTATTTAAATTTTAAAGTTTTGAAAATTTAGTAGTCTGGACTATAGAGTAAGCTTTAGCCTATATAGACAAGACACTGGATTATAAACTAGACAAGTAGACTTTAGTCTGAATTATAAAGCAAACTATAGTCTCGATTATAAAGCAGACTATAGTTTAGACTGTGGACCAGCTTATAGTCTGGACCATAGAGTAGACTATAAATAGGGCTATATAGAAGACCTTAGTCTGGAATATTGGATAAAGCAGGCTATAGTCTGTACTATAAAGCAGACTATAATCTGGAATAAAAAGCAGACTATAGTTTGCACTTTACAGCAGACTAAAGTCTGAACTGTAGAGCATACTATATTCTGTACCATAGAGCAGGCTATAGTCTGGGCTATAAAGCAGACTACAGTCTGGACTTTAGAGCAGACTATAGTCTGGACTATAGAGCAGACTATGGTCTGGACTATAGAGCAGACTACATTTTGTACATTGAGCAGACTATAGTCTGGATTATAGAGTAGGTTATTATCAGAACTATAGAGCAGACTATACTCTGGACTATAGAGCAGACAATAAACTGGACTATAGAGCACTCTATATTCTGTAGTATTCTGTAGTCTGTACTAGGGAGCAAACTATAGTCTGGACTATAGAGCACTCTATATTCTGTAGTATTCTGTAGTCTGTACTAGGGGCAAACTATAGTCTGGACTATAGAACAGACTATAGTCTGGACTATAAAGTAGACTAAAGTCTGAACTACAGAGTAGACTATAGACTGGACTACAGAGTAGGCTTTAGTAAAGATAGTTTGGACTATAAGGCATATTATAGCCTGGACTATAGAGTACAGTATAAACAGAAATGTAAAGTAGACTATAAACTGAAATATAAAATAGACCCTAACTTGAACAATAGAGCAGAATATATTTGGGACTATAGAGCTCACTATAGTCTGATTAGTGGCCTCCGGTAAGTTAGTGGTTAGTGTTCTTGTCTTGTAGACCAAAGGTGGTAGGTTCGATTTCCACCTATATTTGGGACCAAAGAGCTCACTACAGTCTGGACTAGTGGCCTCCGGTAGGTAAGTGGTTAGTATTCTAGTCTGGTAGACCGAAGGTGGTGGGTTCGATTCCCACCTGAGGAACTAGTTTAGGAGCGCACAATAGGCCCGATAGAGGCCTAGGTGTATTTCATCGGATTTGAAAGATAACTGTACATCCTTCTTTTATACTAACTAACATAGTCTGGACTAAAGAACTGACTATAGTCTGAACTTTAAAGCTGATCTGACAATAGTTTTGACAATAGAGAGGACAATAATCTGGAAACTACAACAGACTATAGTCTATACTATACATTTGACTATATTCAAGACTACAGAACAGACTATAGTATCGTCTATTCCTCCTTAGTGATAGCTGCCATCACTTCCACTTTTGAAAACATAAACAGAATGGAATTTTTTATTTTTTTTTAATATTATTATTACATTTATTATATTAGTTTGTTTTTCGCGTATTAGTAACGTTTTAGATATTCAAATGTTTTAATATTATTACATTTGACAGAGATTTTACATTAGGCCCTCTACGCGTTTCGCATGTTTTTTTTTACTCATGAAATTTTCATAAACTATGAACATTAAACCAAGGCAAACATATCACAGGGATATGACAGTTGGTGAAGAGCTAACATTAGAAGATGACAAAAGGGGCGTACGTACATACATGTAATGTATTTATGATGTGGCCGTGTGCTCTACAGTAGGTATAAGTACACGTACAAGTGTTTTGTTCTAGTTCTCTTGTAGTTCTAGTTCTGTTCTATTTCGGTTCTAGATCTGTTCTAGTTTTGTTCTAGTTCAGTTCTAGTTCAGTTCTAGTTCAGTTCTAGTTCAGTTCTAGTTCAGTTCTAGTGCTGTTCTAGTTCAGTTCTGGTTCAGTTCTAGTTCTGTTCTAGTTCTGTTCTAGTTCTGTTCTAGTTCTATTCTAGTTCTGTTCTAGTTCTGTTCTAGTTCTGTTCTAGTTCTGTTCTAGTTCTGTTC
>NC_060954.1:13219591-13228587 GCF_022045245.1 Lucilia cuprina
CTATAGACTAGACTATAGACTAGACTATAGACTAGACTATAGACTAGACAATAGACTAGACTATTGACTAGACTATAGACTAGACTATAGACTAGACTATAGACTAGAATATAGACTAGACTATAGACTAGACTAGACTATAGACTAGACTAGACTATAGACTATAGACTAGACTAGACTAGACTATAGACTAGACTAGACTAGACTATAGACTATAGACTACAGTATAGACTACACTATAGACTAGACTATAGACTACACTATAGACTAGACCATAGACTAGACTATAGACTAGACTATAGACTAAATTCTATAGTCTAGACTATTCTTGTCTTTCATCATGTCGATAGTTGCTTGGAAGTTGTATACAGTTTCTTACGAAACCACCTTATTATACTGTAGGGTATGCAATAGAAAGCCCTTACAAAGGGGCGCACTAAAATATGCAAATTTTTTTCATTAACCAATATAATGGCTTACGTTAATAGGGTTGCCAAGTTATACATAAATAATGAAAGCAAAATAAATGTAAAAAGAAAAGAGCTGCTAAATGAAGCAAAACACAAAAAGCTTAAAAATCATAAAAAAGAGTTTGTTTCGCAATGACAAGAAACGAAGTATGAACAAAGGATGTTTTATCTAGATATTGGCGTAGCTCTTCTGCAAAGTACTACAATTTCATTAATGTTTTATTCAAATTAAGGCAGGGGTTGAAGGCAACCAAAGAGTGAAGTACGAAAATAAAATAACTAAGAAGACGACACAACTGTTATCTTTCAGTTTATGACTAAAAAGTGAGTTTAAAGCAAAGAATATTTATTTCCCATCCCCCTCTCCCTCCAAAAAAAGAAAAAGAAAAGTATTTAACCTTAAAGGGGGTGTAATTTCATTTTTTCGCATTAATTTTATTTCGTTAGATACACAGATGAGTTTTGTTTCTTTTAGACTAGAAGTTAGAAAGAAAAAGGGAAAAAATAAAGAAACATAATTTATGTTACCCGTGTGGTATGATTAGAAGAGCCAACAAAAATAACATTTTATAGGCAAAATACTTTAAAATATCCTTGCCACATAAATGGCACGTTCCTCAAAGTTAACTGAGAAAATTATCAACGCTTAATAAGAACAATATGAGAATATATAGAAAAGCAGCGGCTTGGCATTTAATATAAATTAGTTTGTATAGCATACTTTTAGCTGTTTACAGTAAATTTTTTGTTTACTGTATGTTAAGGAGCTAAAGCAAGGGTTTTTTGTGTGTATTGCAGAAACTCGTTATATGTGTCTGTAACGTAAAATAGAAAAAGTAAATTGCTTTCGAAATTATATATTATGGGCAATTTGTATCAGAGTTTTGATAGGAAATTATTGAAATGACAATGTGTGAAAGCAGAAGTAAGTTCCTTTTATATCTGGGAAGCTTTTATTAAGAAATGAAACAAAACCAACTCAAATATCTCTAAGCATTCTGAAAGTGTGTAATATGTCATAAAATTCCTTTAGACCTCTGATTTCAACGAATATCCATTCATTTTGAAAGTGATCAATATGTCTCAAGATTCCAAATGCAAATTTCAGGCTTTGAATTGTAAAAGCAGGCTTAAGAGGTAGACAAAGGTCTAGCTTAATTTGTTGTTCAGTTTTATTAGTATTTTGAGAGTTCCACTTAGACCGCACCCTCTATTACCATAAAAAACATAAACCTCTTAACTTAATACAAAATGGTGCCTATAATTAATTCAATAAAACTCATTACGCCATATTTTAAGGTGCTTATTTGTTTATCACATAAGTATCCAATTTGATTTAAAATTATATTGCCATCTCTTTTACTCCTTAAAACTTATCAAAATTTATAAAAAATATACAACATTGACCCTTCTTTTTTCCACCCTATTGATTGGTTGTCCACTTGCTCATAACTATAAGTTTTTTTTCGCTGTCCTTTTAAAATTTCATTGTTTAACCCTTTCACTTGCAACTTTTACAACAAACAACCCTTAAGTTTTAAGTTCTTATAGGTCTAATAAAACCACAATGGAACCTCATAAGACAAAAAAAAAAACATGAACTGGGTTTAAAAACTTGTTTATGTTGAAAGCGCATGAGTAGGTTGACATAAATAGCACAAATAATTAACCCGCTCAGTTTTTTGAGGATTTTTAACCCTTTTTTTTAAGGATTTTTTTATTTAAATAATAATAAACTACTAAAAAGTATCTAAATATTATACTCAACACCCTTTTGTACAGCAAAATCAACCCTTTCATATGTTGACTGTAATTAATGATTAAATTACTTCAAGAGAATAGAGCTTAAAGAACGAATATGGTGGAAAAGGCCAGCATGTCCTATAACTAGACTATAGACTAGATTATAGACTAGACTTTTGACTAGACTATCGACTAGACCATATACTGGACCATAGACTATACTATAGACTAGGCTATATACTATATTATAGACTATGCTATTGACTAGACTATAGACTAGACTATAGACTAGACTATAGACTAGACTATAGACTAGACTATAGACTAGACTATAGACTAGACTATAGACTAGACTATAGACTAGACTATAGACTAGACTATAGACTAGACTATAGACTAGACTATAGACTAGACTGTAGACTAGACTGTAGACTAGACTATAGACTAGACTAGACTATAGACTAGTCTTTACACTAGACATTACGATAGACTTTAGACTATATCATAGACTATACCGTAGACTAAGCTAGACACTAAACTAAAGAATGGACTATAGACTTGACTATTTTGAATCGAATGCTTACAAATTTCTTTTCAATTTTATCGTGCGGAAATATTTACTTCCTTACCAGAAACTTCTCCTAAAACCTCCAGCCCATACTTGTTTCTTGTGTTTTAATTAGAAACTTTTTTATTTATTTATTTAATTGTGCTGTATGTAAATTTTAAGAAGAAATAAGAATCCTCATTAACTTTGAATTATTTTCTAAGGGATGAAAAGGAACAAATTGTTAAGAAAAGAAATATGAAAACAAAACTTTTTTTTGATTCCTTTTGACCATAATCATTGAAGTGTTAATTATTTAAAGCAAAAATAAGTTGAGAAAAAAAACTCAAACTTCCACATGAACTAATTTACTTAAAAAAAAAAAAACAGCAAAGTTTTCTTACCATTCCAAATATAATATTGTAGTATTATTCTGTATTTTTTTATTTAAACAAAAAAATCATAAACAACGCAGCACAAAACTTAAGAAAAACAAGTAAAATTTCGCTAGCAGAAAAAAAAGGTTCACAAATAAAAACTTATGTTTTTCTTAACCATCAACGAAAAGATGAAAAACTTTTCTTAATTTTTCTATTGGACTTTACTGCAAAAGAAAATTTTATGTACTACTTATTAACATAAAGTATTTGTTGTTAAATAAACACGAAAGGAATAAATATCAGCGTCCAAGAGAGCCAATAGAAATAAGTTTTTGGTAGTTTGTTGTTTTCTTTTTTTAAAGATATTAACAAAAGGTTCAAAATTTTTCATCAAACTGTTGTTAAAAAAAATAATCGGGAATACAAATCTGTTAAGTCACAGTGACCAAATAGTGTAAAAAATTATAACAGATACAAACATATTCGAAAACAAAAATGCTATGGTGATCATCAACAGCAACAAAAAATTAAAATACATACTTTTTTATGTACATATGTATGTGTGTTTATGGACTAAAAGCGTAAGAAGGAAATAGTATTATGAAATTAAACTATTAGATTACGGTTAAAGAGATGGTTAAAATACTCATAAACAAACAACAATAAGAAGAAATACAACTTTGACAGGACAGTTGGGATCATTAATTAACTAATAATAAATTAAATCAATGAGCCTAATTTGCCAGCCAAAACTATCTTAAGGGAGATGGTTTATTAAGAGCGCTACAATTGGCACAACATCGCCATCATGTATATTGGACAAACCTTTGTATAGAAAAAACTCAACTACAACTGAACTAGAACTTGAATTGAACTGAACTAGAACAGAACTAGAACAGAACTAGAACAGAACTAGAACAGAACTAGAACAGAACTAGAACAGAACTAGAACAGAACTAGAACAGAACTAGAACAGAACTAGAACAGAACTAGAACAGAACTAGAACAGAACTAGAACAGAACTAGACAGAACTAGAACAGAACTAGAACAGAACTAGAACAGAACTAGAACAGAACTAGAACAGAACTAGAACAGAACTAGAACAGAACTAGAACAGAACTAGAACAGAACTAGAACAGAACTAGAACAGAACTAGAACAGAACTAGAACAGAAACTAGAACAGAACTAGAACAGAACTAGAACAGAACTAGAACAGAACTAGAACAGAACTAGAACAGAACTAGAACAGAACTAGAACAGAACTAGAACAGAACTAGAACAGAACTAGAACAGAACTAGAAACAGAACTAGAACAGAACTAGAACAAGAACTAGAACAGAACTAGAACAGAACTAGAACAGAACTAGAACAGAACTAGAACAGAACTAGAACAGAACTAGAACAGAACTAGAACAGAACTAGAACAGAACTAGAACAGAACTAGAACAGAACTAGAACAGAACTAGAACTAGAACTGAACTAGAACTGAACTAGAACAGAACTAGAACAGAACTAGAACTGAACTAGAACTGAACTAGAACTGAACTAGAACTGAACTAGAACTGAACTAGAACAGAACTAGAACAGAACTAGAACAGAACTAGAACAGAACTAGAACAGAACTAGAACAGAACTAGAACTAGAACAGAACTAGAACTGAACTAGAACTGAACTAGAACTGAACTAGAACTGAACTAGAACTGAACTAGAACTGAGCTAGAACTGAACTAGAACTGAACTAGAACTGAACTAGAACTGAACCAGAACTGAACCAGAACTGAACTAGAACTGAACTAGAACTGAACCAGAACTGAACTAGAAAGGAACTAGAACTGAATTAGAACTGAACTAGAACTGAACTAGAACTGAACTAAAACTGAACTAGAACTGAACTAGAACTGAACTATAACTGAACTAGAACTGAACTAGAACTGAACTAGAACTGAACTAGAACTGAACTATAACTGAACTAGAAACTGAACTAGAACTGAAAACTAGAACTGAACTAGAACTGAACTAGAACTGAACTAGAACTGAACTAGAACTGAACTAGAACTGAACTAGAACTGAACTAGAACTGAACTAGAACTGAACTAGAACTGAACTAGAACTGAACTAGAACTGAACTAGAACTGAACTAGAACTGAACTAGAACTGAACTAGAACTGAACTAGAACTGAACTAGAACTGAACTGAACTGAACTAGAACTGAACTAGAACTGAACTAGAACTGAACTAGAACTGAACTAGAACTGAACTAGAACTGAACTAGAACTGAACTAGAACTGAACTAGAACTAAACCAGAACTGAACTAGAACTGGACTAGAACTGAACTAGAAAGGAACTAGAACTGAATTAGAACTGAACTAGAACTAGAACTGAACTAGAACTAGAACTGAACTAGAACTGAACTAAAACTGAACTAGAACTGAACTAGAACTGAACTAGAACTGAACTAGAACTGAACTAGAACTGAAGTAGAACTGAAATAGAACTGAACTAGAACTGAACTAGAACTGAACTAGAACAGAACTAGATCAAAACTGGACTAAAAGCAAAAAAAACCTTAAATTTAATTTCCTATATTTATCGTTATTCCAATCATTTAAAGTGCTACAAAGTCGAACATTATCCTATTCGGATTTCCTATTCATTTACACTTCTTTTTAGCTTGATTAATAATTTAACCCGGAAAAGTAGAAAAACAAATATGGCAGAGTAAAAGTGAAAAAAAAACGATGGTTACTAATTGTTTCCAAAAGCAAAGTTGGTTGGTTGTGTGCTTGTTTTGCTGAAAATCAAAAAGGAGTGTTGATGGCAGTTCAAAAACAAAAATAAGAAAAATTGAAAACGAATTCGGATTCATTGCTATAAGCATATATTTAATTATACAATAATATCAAAGTATATTTAACACTCGTTATAATGAAGATAAAGCTGGATGGTTGAAAATAAAATAAAAGGAAGTTTAGGACTCTAGCAAAGCAAATATAGAATTAAACAGATTTGCACAATTTTCCTGTTCATATGTATGTTTAACTAGTATTTGTTGCCTAGAGTTGGGCTGGTGAGGATGGGAACGACAACAAAGTGCTGGTGATAATGATGAAAGTGTGGTTATCGGCTTGGATAGGCACATTGGTAGTGAGTGAATGTATGAAACAAGCAAAAAACAAATTCACATAACAACCACAACAATGAAAACAACAACAGCAACAGGGAAAACCGAGCAAAATAAATCCTTAACTTTGCTTAGGGCAGCAATAATTGCAATTGACAGGATTTCAATAACGATGGCGGCGGCAGCAGCAGTGCTAGTATTGGTTGTGATGAAGTTAACGATATTCTTAAAGATGGGGAGAAATTCATTCATTCAATTCTAATAAACGCTTAAAGTGTAAGAGGTGGCAGCAATATGTTGCTTTTAAAATGCCTTTGAAATTAAACTTTTCTTGTTTTTTTTGTTTGTTGTTCTCATTTTCATAAGCATTTCTTTTATTTTTAAGTTTCTTAGGTGATAATATTCAAATCAATGCTAAAAATATGGCTTAATTTGTTATACACTTCAATATATTCCCACACAAAATAAAAAAAATACAACCAACATCTGAAATAGTATGAAAAATATGAAAGAAAGTTTTTGTTTTGTTTTATAAAAAGGAACCTTTCTTTTTAAGAATGAAAAGCCTTGAAAACAGGAATGTGCAAACTATTTTGCAAATGAAGTACCAGGTGAAGCCAAATGATCAAGAACAGAATTAGAACAAATCTACAACTAGTTCTGTTTTAGTTTTTTTCTAGTTCAGCTTTAGTTGTGTTCTAGTTCTGTTCTAGTTCTGTTCTAGTTCTGTTCTAGTTCTGTTCTAGTTCTGTTCTAGTTCTGTTCTAGTTCTGTTCTAGTTCTGTTCTAGTTCTGTTCTAGTTCTGTTCTAGTTCTGTTCTAGTTCTGTTCTAGTTCTGTTCTAGTTCTGTTCTAGTTCTGTTCTAGTTCTGTTCTAGTTCTGTTCTAGTTCTGTTCTAGTTCTGTTCTAGTTCTGTTCTAGTTCTGTTCTAGTTCTGTTCTAATTCTGTTCTAGTTCTGTTCTAGTTCTGTTCTAGTTCTGTTCTAGTTCTGTTCCAGTTCTGTTCTAGTTCTGTTCTAGTTCTGTTCTAGTTCTGTTCTAGTTCTGTTCTAGTTCTGTTCTAGTTCTGTTCTAGTTCTGTTCTAGTTTTGTTCTAGTTCTGTTCTAGTTCTGCTCTAGTTCTGTTCTAGTTCTGTTCTAGTTCTGTTCTAGTTCTGTTCTAGTTCTGTTCTAATTCTGTTCTAGTTCTGTTCTAGTTCTGTTCCAGTTCCCTACTAGTTCTGTTCTATATCTGTGATAGTTCTTTTCTAGTTCTGTTCTAGTACAAAAATTATTTCAGAAATACTTATGAAATTTTGTAGAGTTTTTGCACCGGAGTTTGCCCACCACGACTTAATAAGATGAATTTTAGTGAAAACAAATTATTGAACTTTTTTTAGTAATTTTCTCCATACATTTTCCTTTTTATATTCTGTAAATATTGTGTGAAAAACAAAAAGAAAAATTAAAAAAAATTGTTTGCGTTTTCAGTTGAATGAAATGGAAATTTTTAATTGCTTTATGATTATTTTTTTTTCTTATATTCTGTATTTAGTTTTCTTTATAATCGAAAAAAGTTAAAATCTAAACATAAAGTTTTATTTCGTTTTAAGTACATAGAAATTTTGGGAATCTTTGCCATTGATACGTGGCAAAGATGTTACCATTCCCAGGGCAAAATTATGAAATAAAAAACAAAATAATAAATTAAGTACAGAATCTTTTAAATATTTCTAAAAACAACATTATAATTATTGGTATTTATAATTAATATTATAAAAAGTAAAAAATAACATATTAATTGGTTTTAAATTTTTGCTAGTTGAAAAACACACCCCCAATTATTTCAACAATATTTTGTAAAATCTATTTGCAATAATCAATGAACTAGTATCTAACAATTTCATCTCAAAATCACATCCAAATACTTAAAAAAAAACAACAAAATCAACAATAAAGTTGACAATGAATGACACTGCTTCTGTCACAACAAGAAAAAGGGTAACAATGTGCAAATGATTGAGTCCTTTAAACAATAAAGACATGATATCAAATTATTTTCCTTTTCTTGATCATATATAAAATAGAAATCATGTTGAATACATGACATTTATTACGCACTATTAGTAACGACAAGATAAATATCCCAAGAAATAACCCAAATACAGTCTTAAGTACACATCGTATAAACACACGTACATACATATATTTATCCTTTTTTTACCCCTTCGATAAAAACCATCAATAAAGGAATATGTGGAAGATACGCTTTCAATACACACATCTATATGAACACAATATCCACATATCATGGCTGTAGTGAGGGATATTGAGGCCTTGAATAGAACTAGAACTAAACTAGTGAGAACTAGAACAGAACTAGAACAGAACTAGAACAGAACTAGAACAGAACTAGAACAGAACTAGAACAGAACCAGAACACAACTAGAACATAACTAGAACAGAAATAGAACAGAAATAGAACAGAAATAGAACATTACTAGAACAGAAATAGAACAGAAATAGAACAGAAATAGAACAGAACTAGAACAGAACTAGAACAGAACTAGAACCGAACTAGAACAGAACTAGAACACAACTAGAACACAACTAGAACACAAATAGAACAAAACTAAAACACAATTAGAACAGAACTAGAACAGAACTAGAACAGAACTAGAACAGAACTAGAACAGAACTAGAACAGAACTAGAACAGAACTAGAATAGAACTAGAATAGAACTAGAACAGA
>NC_060954.1:13228687-13235155 GCF_022045245.1 Lucilia cuprina
ACAGAACTAGAACAGAACTAGAACAGAACTAGAACAGAACTAGAACAGAACTAGAACAGAACTAGAACAGAACTAGAACAGAACTAGAACTGAACTAGAACAGAATTAAAACAGAACTAGAGCAAAACTAGAACAGAACTAGAACAGAACGAGAACAGAATTAGAAGAGAACTAGAACAAAACTAGAACACAACTAGAACTGAACTAAAACTATCCTTAACTGACGCATTTTAGGCCCTTGGCCTCAAATCCCCATTTTTAACCTCTTTTGTTATCACATGTTTGTTATGCCTAAGTGTCACACATGTATTGAACCCATAATCAAATATGTTCGATTCCTTAAAGGCGCACAATTGTTATCAGCTTGTTGCGCCTCGCATAATAAAAAAACAAATACACTAACCGTTTAAAAAAGAATATGTGTAAAAAGTGAAGGGTTTTACTCAATTGCCCTTGGGGGTAACAAGTAAGTAGAGCGTGTGTGTGCATATTTGCTCGAGGACATGTGTGTGTATATGTAAGTGACTTACTTAAAAAGTGAATATGTGTGTTTAGTTTTTGATTTCTTTTTTTTTATTGAGTCTTATTTTGGGCTGATTTCTTCTTCATATGTGCGTTTGGGTGAAAGGGGTTGGGTGCACTTCTTTTGTATATGTCTAAGTGAATGACTAACAAGTTATATGATGTTTATTTCCTTTATTTAATGTCCTTTATTTGTTGTTTCTGTTTAAAATGTCATCATTTTTTTATTTTATTTTTTGAATTCAATTGCGTGGTTTTTTGTGTGTTTCTTTTGTGAGATTTTATTTGGTTGGTTGTGTTTAACATTAACTCTTGTCGCGTGTTTTGTTTTGTTTCGGTTTGATTTTATTTTCCTATTGCGGGTAACCCATGCGTTGCAGCATAATGTCTTTATTCGGTTTAGTGGCAACATATGTGAGTATGTGTTGAATTGGATTTGCATGTGTTTGTGGGTAGAAGATAACATTTTGAAGGAGGTAATAAAGTGTGGAAGGACAACAAGCTCAAAGTTGTTATATGTTAAAAAGAGAGTAGAGAAATTTGACCATCTTAACCAGTTCCTTGACTAGTGCCTTAAAGCTAAGCAGTTATTTTTTTAGTCCTTTTGTAACTTTGATATATAACACTATTTCCAAAGGATCAATCGTCTGTTTTCAATCCATTGTTTTAATTTTTAATGTAACTTAAAGAATTTGTAGTTTTTTAAAGAGTTGTAATCCTTTTCCTCTTATTTGATTTTTTTCTACATCTTGTCTTTCTTATCTTTTTTAATATTTCTCCTTTCATAATTAACCATTTCTTTATACAAATCTGTATATTTCTAGGATTATTTCATCTTGACCGGATGATTTGCTTTTCTTCTTTTTTTATTTTTGCAAACAGATTAAATTTGCAACGTTCGTTTTGTCTTTTCTTCTTAAATTCTTTGCATAATGCTGTTATATCATTTAGATTTTATCCCAAAAAAAAAGAACAAAATGACAAAAAATATGCATATTTTTTTAATCCTTTTAGTCCCGGCAGAGGGATGTTATGAAAAGGAAACATTGTGAAGGAGTAGAAAAGAATTTAGAAACTCAAGATTTGCCAATTGACCATTTAAGCACGAAAAGGTGTTTGCAATAAGATTGCAGACGCACAGACATTTTGTTGTCTGCAACTAAACCAATTTAGCATGCATTTCCTTTAAGGGATTAGGAAAACTCAATTATCCTTTTTAATTCCTTCATAAAAAGATGCATTTCTACCGGACTGAGTAGTATTATAACAAACCCTTTTTTGTTTGCCAATCGGTGTTAGAAGATAAGTTCAATAACTAACTAACTAACTGATCTTTAAAGCCTTTATGACCAAATGATAATCCTCCTATCCTCATTTCCAAATGTTTCCTAAAAAGAATTTCGTCTCCTCCTCATCCCCACTTGAAAGGTTAAGGTGGTTGGTAGCAGTGCCGAGAATCTGAATGGCTAATCAGTGGTTAAAGAAAATTAGTCGCTAACAGCTCCCATCCGGTGCCACTGATCGGTTTTAACTCCTAGTCTATGTACGCCGTCACTATATGGATCGTCTCTACCCTTAAGTGCCTACTCGTTGGGCCAACGTATGCAATCAAATATAAACAAAAAACAAAATCAACGCGCGAAAGGATGAGTTTAGATACTCATCGGAAGACGAACTTCTCGCCTCTACTCAAGAGATGGTAGTGAGTCTCTCAGGTAGTGGGAGTGAAAGACATAGCACTCTTCTACCCTTAAATAGCTCGACAACTACTCCTCAATCCGACGCCAAGGCTGGCGACAAATCAAGGAAAAAAGGCCAAAAAGGAAAAGTTAGAAAGAAATCATCATCAGAGCCAGATATACCAAGGTTGTTTTCATTCTCGATAAGATTGCCCAGAATGCTGCTAATGGTACTCCTCATGAACACGATGAAGATGATCGCGTCAAATATCAAGCTGTGGTGGATGAGTACTAAAAGTCTTTGGAGACCGCACCCAGTACATCCATAATGGCTGCTTAAATCGAAAGGTCCAAGCGAAACCGCTTACAGGTTGAGGATGGTGAATCGCCGAAAAGGTGGAAGGTAATAGCAGGCAAAACCACTCCGGGACCTGCAGCCATAATGACAACTGCCTGAAGACCATTTAATGAAGTGGTGAAAAACATCCTCCTAATGTCTCAACCCTCAACAGAATGGGCTGCCATTGAGAATAAATTAACTGAGCTCGTCATGGATCACTTGCTCACTAACAAGGACAACAAAGTATCCCATTTTGACTCCAATTCACCGGAGATACAAGGTGATCAAATGAACGAATTCTTAAAGGAGTTCCTCAGCAAGTTCATAACTAACATTAGAAATACATGGCTAGGTTTAAGCCTTAAACTAATTCCTGCTGAGGAAATTCCAATGAGACGTCATGCAAGAGTTTGGTTACCAAAGATAAGCGCCGAACCCCCACTTTAGTTATACGGACGGGTAAGATAGGTATATCCCTACATTCAACCATGTATATGAACACTTGTGACCAACTCATTTCCAACCTAGTCTCTCCCTTGTAGGATATCTGTTGTTTCGGCAACAGAAACAAACTTCTCGTGACTCAAAGATTTTACCCTGAATTCCCTAGGTAACATGCTTTCCAAATCGGTTCAAAACTTCCAGCATAGAAGTAAATTCAATATCATACTTGAACGAGTTACATAACCATTTCTATCAATTGTCATATTAATTTAAGGCTTAAAAAGTTTCAGACTAAATACTCATGAGTATTTCCCAAGTTTATCAGTTTTTTTTAAACAGCAGAAAACTTCACAAAAAAAACTTCTAATTGGTATAAATTTAAACAGATTTTCTGTTAAAAAAATCAAAAAAAAAAATCGTAAATTCACTGATTTTTTAATTATCACTAAAAAATAAAAAAACAATACAAACCAAAAAGCAGTTTTAATCATATGCCAAAAATTAAACCGATTTGACAATTTACAACCTAAAAAAGGAAATAAAAAAATAACCCTTTGAGACTTAATATTTCAACTATTTTTTTGTGCTGTGTCAAAATTTAAAATCAAATCCTTGTTTTTTCTATCGTTATTATGGGTAGAGAATTAACTACACAAAAAAATCTCTATGTATCTAAGGGGGGTAATTTTTTATGCATGATAAACAAATTAGAAGTTGTGACGTTGTCAGGACACTCGGTTTTTTGTTTTGTATTCAAATTTTTATTCATGTTGTAAAGAAAAAAAATTATAATGAAATTGAATATAAAAAAACGAATCCTGTAATCACCCCTCAAAATGTCTGGGTACAGCTTTCAACTCTTTTTTTTTTGAGTGATGTGCGTATCGTGGATTCAAATGCAGACAGTGAATGAAAAAATACGGTTGTGGAAACTAAGGTAGGTAAGGGACGACTGTGAAGAAAATTTAAAAGGGATTTCTAAATTATAGAACTGAACTAGATCAGACATAGAACAGAACTAGAACAGAACTAGAACAGAACAGAACTAGAACAGAACTAGAACAGAACTAGAACAGAACTAGAACAGAACTAGAACAGAACTAGAACAGAACTAGAACAGAACTAGAACAGAACTAGAACAGAACTAGAACAGAACAAGAACAGAACAAGAACAGAACTAGAACAAAACTAGAACAGAACTAGAACAGAACTAGAACAGAACTAGAACAGAACTAGAACAGAACTAGAACAGAACTTGAACACAACTAGAACACAACTAGAACACAACTAGAACACAACTAGAACACAACTAGAACACAACTAGAACACAACTAGAACACAACTAGTACACAACTAGAACAGAACTAGAACAGAACTACAACAGAACTAGAACAGAACTAGAACAGAACTAGAACAGAACTAGAACAGAATTAGAACTAGAACAGAACTAGAACAAAACTAGAACAAAACTAGAACAGAACTAGAACAGAACTAGAACAGAACTAGAACAGAACTAGAACAGAACTAGAACAGAACTAGAACAGAACTAGAACAGAACTAGAACAGAACTAGAACAGAACTAGAATAGAACTAGAACAGAACTAGAACAGAACTAGAACGGAACTAGAACAGAACTAGAACAGAACTAGAACAGAACTAGAACAGAACTAGAACAGAACTAGAACAGAACTAGAACAGAACTAGAACAGAACTAGAACAGAACTAGAACAGAACTAGAACAGAACTAGAACAGAACTAGAACAGAACTAGAACAGAACTAGAACAGAACTAGAACAGAACTAGAACAGAACTAGAACAGAACTAGAACAGAACTAGAATAGAACTACAACAGAACTACAACAGAACTAGAACAGAACTAGAACAGAACTAGAACAAAACTAGAACAAAACTAGAACAGAACTAAAACAGAACTAGAACAGAACTAGAACAGAACTAGAACAGAACTAGAACAGAACTAGAACATAACTGGAACAGAACTAAAACTAGAACTAGAACAGAACTAGAACAGAACTGGAACAGAACTAGAACTAGAACAAGAACAGAACTAGAACAGAACTAGAACAGAACTAGAACAGAACTAGAACAGAACTGAAAAAAAAACTAGAACAGAACTAGAACAGAACTGGAAAAAAACTAGAACAGAACTAGAACAGAAATGATCTAAACCTATATCGTACTGTGCAATTCTATGTCTGATAACACCAATTTTCCTAAAAAACACACTAACAAGTCTGTTCATGACTTTTTTGAAAAAATTATTATATGAATTATTTTCTCATTCTCATTATTTGCGTTTGTAAGTATCATTGTGTCCTGTGGATAGAAATTCGCAACCCTTTTTTCCCTTTTAAATGCACAAGTATGTAAGTGAATGTTTTCCAACTTGCTGAAAGGGATTTTCCTTTTATCCAGAACACAACAGTGTTTTTATTTTTTATAGTTCGTCTTTAGTTAATTTGCATTTTGTGTGTGGATTTTAAATTTGTGTTTTTTTTAGAACTATTTTTTTTTGTATGTGTGGCACACTACAATGAGGGTACTAGATTTTTTCTAAACTCTTTAAAAAAAATACAAATACAAAAAGAAACTGCTGTTGTTGTGTGGGCTTTTAAATACAAATGTTCACATTCATTGTGTAAACGTATCCTTTTGCCAGGATACTTTTATTTTTCAAATATTAGAAAGTATTGTGTTTTTTTGTTTGTTTGAATCCTTTTGTATTTGACAAGTGAATGTACGTGTTTTCAACTTTTTGTCGGTTTTTGTAATTTTTATAAAAAAAAACCCGTTTGCTCTAGCCAAAGCAAGGGTTAAATGCAGGGAATGCTTGCAGTTTTTTGGGCTGTGGTCCTTGTTTGTGAGTTTTTTTTTTTTATTTTTGGGTTAGAATTAGAAAAAAACGTGGGTACTTAAACATGTGCTGAAGCAGAAATTTTTTTATTACATATTTTGTAGTGTTTTTTATTAAAAAATGTTCTGTTTAAAACGATATCATATTTTTTGAATTTGTCTGTGTTTACAGGGTTATTGGAAACCCATACACTGTCTAGCAAATCCTTAAAATTTTTTTGTTTGATTTTGTAAGAAAATAAAGTAAAGGTTTTGCTGCAAGAGATTTATATGTAACATGGACCATAACAGCCAAATCGTTTTAAGAGGTCATCAGGAGGTTAATCAAATCCTCAGTAGTGTTTAATCCTTAGTAGGTGCTGCAAATGAATTCAAGTTGTAAGGATTATAAAGAGACAGCCATGTCCGTACATCACACATGTTCTTGGACGTGGCAAACCATTCCTCAAGTAATTTTCTGATAATCAAGAGATACTTGGTGACATCAACTTATTTTATCTACCGATCTATCTGCCTATCTATCTATCTATCTATCTATCTATCTATCTATCTATCTATCTATCTATCTATCTATCTATCTATCTATCTATCTATCTATCTATCTATCTATCT
>NC_060954.1:13235255-13237232 GCF_022045245.1 Lucilia cuprina
AGTTTATAGTCTAGTCTATAGTCTAGTCTATAGTCTAGTCAATAGTCTAGTCTATAGTCTAGTCTATAGTCTAGTCTATAGTCTAGTCTATAGTCTAGTCTATAGTCTGGTTTATAGACTAGTCTATAGTCTAGTCTATAGTCTAGTCTATAGTCTAGTTTATAGTCTAGTCTATAGTCTGGTCTATGGACTAGTCTATAGTCTAATCTATAGTCTAGTCTATAATCTAGTTTATTCTATGGTCTAGTCTATGGTCTAGTATATAGTGCAGTCTTTACTCCAGTCTGTTCTATAGTCTACTCAATGTTTGAAAATATAGTCAATTCTAGATTGAATTCTACTCTATAATCTAGTCTACAGTATAGTCTATAGACTATATCATGCTATATCGTATCAATATTATCGCTAAAATATCGTTACCGAAATAAGCCAAAATACCGATAACGTTTAAATACCAAAAGAGAGTTTAGACAAAATACCGATAATTCTAAGACTCCCCTACCTTGTGACTGTTTTGAAATGCTTGCCAATGTTGCAAACAAATTCCCAATATAAAAAAATTAATTCATTTTTATTTATTTTTTTACTCCATTGAACATGATCTTCAACCTCCTTGATACAACTTTAACGATTACCACCACGTGTTTATTAATATCTCAAATATTTTCACAATTAATACAACAATTATGTACCGAAGTTAGACATTTCGTTATAAAAAGGAACATTATCCCATAATATTTTATATTATATCAAGCTTGGCAATCCTAATACTTATGTTACTGATTTGCAGTTAATAACAATTACAACAAAACTAAATGCAAAGACAAAAAAAACAAAAAGAAAACTTACCAATCTCCACCATTCCTACCATTCGCATAACGAAACAACTGCATTTCTCACCAACTTTGTTAGTCTTTCTCATTCTTACTTTTTCAACATATTCTCCTGCTTTCGTACAATTTGTTAACACTAAATGCAACAACAACAACAATATCAACACTTTTATATTTGCATACTTATTTTGCTCGTCTTTTAGCTCATATTATTTTCCTCCTCCCTTCTCTTTTTGCTTTATATCTTTATTTACACTACTTTCTTATATTTTTATACAAAGCCAAACATTAATATTTTGACTTTCTTTTATTAATGCAAAATAATTTGCGTATTTCTTATTAGAAAATTACCAAATATGATGCTTCTTCTTAATTTTACAAAAACAAAAAATCACTTTCGTATACCTATTAACGAAAACAATAACAATCCCGGCAGACCAGCCGACTGGCCAGGAAATTATTACATGAAGTTGTGGCTATCGCGGCAGCCACCACTCGTAGCACGTTTTTATTACCAATTTGACGAAGATGCTCTTTTTCTATTAAACAATAACAAAACACTATTATACAATAACAAAACACTTGTTTAAACACTAACAAATCGGCCGGCTAAGAAATTTTCACACCAACTAGTAGCAGCCGCAATTTGTTAAGAAATCATATGATTTCTTTTAGAAAAACTTTTATTTACTTCTTTTTTAACATTTATTTTAACCGATATTATAAAGCAAATGCAAAATTTAATAACTTTACTATTTATAAATCACTCACGAAATGCATTTGCAATTTTACGATGCTTCATGTACCGGTCACTAAAAGAAACTGAATAGGAAAGAGAGATTTGCAGGCATGGAAAATTGAAATTTTTAAATTGTATTAACACAAAAATAGTACATTTTTATGTTTTAAAGTATTGAGCTATACTGATTATAGACTAGATTTAGAATGGACTATACTACAGAATAGACTAGTCCATACTATAGACTAGACTATAGACTAGACTATAGACTAGACTATAGACTAGAATATTGACTATACTATAGACTAGACTATAGACTAGACTATAGACTAGACTATAGACTAGACTATAGACTAAACTATAGACTAGACTATAGACTAAACTATAGACTAGACTATAGACTAG
>NC_060954.1:13237332-13241607 GCF_022045245.1 Lucilia cuprina
CAGAACTAGAACAGAACTAGAACAGAACTAGAACAGAACTAGAAAAGAACTAGAACAGAACTAGAACAGAACTAGAACAGAACTAGAACAGAACTAGAACAGAACTAAGACTGAACTAGAGCAGAAACAAAATTTTATTAAAAAATTTTAGTTAAACTAAAAAGCACCAATATAGCCACACTATTTTAAATCCTCCAGCCACATCAACAGTTGGCAGACAACCTACAAAACAAACCAAACAAAAAAGGAACCAGTTAACAAATAAACTTTTTACATATGCAAACTTCCTTCCCCTGCCCTTAACAAAACTTTCACAGCCAGTCACATAAACCATTACACATATGAATAGAATTGAATAAGGACATATATGGTAATGTGTTCATATGTGTGTTCGTTGCCTATATAAATCATGGATATTAACCCATTAGAGCTTTTAGCATCAATAAAAAACACACACATGAGAAAATAAAACAAGGGGAAGTAGTAAAATACACCCGCAGCATTAAAAAAAATCTTACAGGATAATATTAAGGCTGGCGAGGAGGAAGACCCGACATAATGTGTCTGTATGCAAAATACTTATTTATTATATTGCAAAAAAAATATCTAATAATTTTGTACGCTTTTTTTATTGTCAATTGTGTAGAACCACCACCCTTTTAAATTCGCGATTGTGTGTGTTTTTTCAACGCTTCTTCATGTCATGTTAATAATTTTTTTATTAGTTCTCTCTGGTAAAAATTGCAACATATATTGCCAGTTTTGTTTAGTTCCCTGGAGATTAAACGACTTTTAAACTCCCTTGTATTCTTGTTGATTCACTTTAAAATTTACCACTTTTGAATTGTTTATAGCAAAATATTTGGTAAATTTCAATTCACTTTTCATCGTTTATTTTGTGAAGTTTTTTATTTTTTTTTTTTTTTGAATTTTGAATAAAATTCGTGTGAAATTGCTGAAATTTTGTGCTAGATTTGTTGGAAATTTGGTTGGTGATATTGTGGGTGGTTTATGTGTGTATGCGACTACACATATGGAGACTATATTGAATACACATACTTGTTGGGTTTTTTTATTGTTGATGGCCTTGTAAACGGATACGGAAGTTGCAATTGTATTTTATACAAATGTCTACATGTTTGTGTTAAGTTGTCTGTGTCAAGTGTAATGTTTATCATAATGATTGTTTTGTTAACACTGAATATGTTTAGAATTTACATACATGCGTTTGACTGTGTGTAAATAACATCTATTGTCATACATATGTGTATTTTGTAACTGGTGCTTTTGTGTGTGTGTTTTCTTTGTTGTGGGTATGGGTTGAAAGGATATTATATTTGCTAATATTTGTTTTGGGGGATTTTGTCTTGTTTTTTGTGTTTTCGCATAGAAAATTTGATTTATTTATTTGAAAGAGTTGTAGGGGAGATGGTTTTGAATTTGAAAAATAAAACGTGGGAAAATGTTGAACACTTAGAATAAAGACTATATAACAGTCTATAGTCTGGACTATAGAACAATCTATAGCCTCGACTACAGAAAAGTCTATATGTTGGACTATAGAACAGTCATAGTCTGGACTATAGAACAGTCTATAGTCTGGACTATAGAACAGTCTATAGTCTGGAATATATACAGTCTATAGTCTGGATTATAGAACACTCTAAAGTCTTTACTATAGAACAATAGTCTGGACCACAGAACAGTCTATAGGCTGGACAATAGAACTGTCTATAGTCTGGACTATAGAATAGTCTATAGTATGGACTATAGCACAGTCTATAGTCTGGACTATAGAACAGTCTATAGTCTAGACTATAGAACAGTCTATAGTCTAGACTATAGAACAGTCTATAGTCTAGACTAAAGAACAGTCTATAGTCTGGGCTATAGAACAGCCTATAGTCTGGACTATAGAACAATCTGTAGTCTGGACTATAGAACAGTCTATAGTCTGGACTATAGAACAGTCTATAGTCTGGACTATAGAACAGTCTATAGTCTGGACTATAGAACAGTCTATAGTCTGGACTATAGAACAGTCTATAGTCTGGACTATAGAACAGTCTATAGTCTGGACTATAGAACAGTCTATAGTCTGGACTATAGAACAGTCTATAGTCTGGACTATAGAACAGTCTATAGTCTGGACTATAGAACAGTCTATAGTCTGGACTATAGAACAGTCTATAGTCTGGACTATATAATAGTCTCTAGTACTTCAAGTTCTAGTTCAGTTCTCGCTCAGATCAAGTTATGTTCTAGTTCAGATCTACTACAGTTCTAGTTCAGTTGTGGTTCAGTTCTATTTCAGTTCTAGTTCAGTTCTAGTTCAGTTCTAGTTCGGTTCTAGTTCGGTTCTAGTTCAGTTCTAGTTCAGTTCTAGTTCAGTTCTAGTTCAGTTCTAGTTCAGTTCTAGTTCAGTTCTAGTTCAGTTCTAGTTCAGTTCTAGTTCAGTTCTAGTTCAGTTCTAGTTCAGTTCTAGTTCAGTTCTAGTTCAGTTCTAGTTCAGTTCTAGTTCAGTTCTAGTTCAGTTCTAGTTCAGTTCTAGTTCAGTTCTAGTTCAGTTCTAGTTCAGTTCTAGTTCAGTTCTAGTTCAGTTCTAGTTCAGTTCTAGTTCAGTTCTAGTTCAGTTCTAGTTTAGTTCTAGTTCAGAACTGGTCTAGTTCGGATTTAGTTTAGTTCTTGTTGAATTCTGGACTATTTTTTAGACTGTAAAGCTGTCAATATTCTTGATTATGTGGGGTATATAGTCTGGACTATAGTATAGACTATAATCTGGACTGTATAATAGTCTTTAGTCTAGACAATACAACAGTATATAGTCTGTACCATAGAACAGTCCATATTTAAGTGTGTACTATGTTACTCCTAGTAGTTCCAAAGGAATATTTTTCTTCTTTAAACCCGTTAAAAAATTCAACATTCCACCTACACAGCTTAAAAAATTAATTTATTTCTAATTTAAGCATTATAATGTTTTGCCTTAATCCACTAGTACTTCATTCTTAATGAAATCATCAAATTCATACTTTTTTCTTTGTAACAAGCTTTTCTTTGATTATTCCCTCTAAAAAAAGAGTAAGAAGATGGCAAGAAAGTACAAGAACCCAAATGAATTTTTAATAAAACCTTCTATGAAAAAAACAACAGCAAGACCATAAAAATGAAACACATAATCATAAATTTCAATACTACAGTTCCCCGCGTAACCCCGGACTCCTTTAAGAACCCACAAGTACTTTGTGATTAAAAAAATATTGTACGAAAACTCATTGAGACTTAACGTCTCTACAAGTTTTCTTTTCTTTTTAGAATTTTTTCTTAAATTATAATTTTTTATTATACATTTTTTTGCTGTTACAAGCTTTTTTACATATTTTCAACCATTATATCGACAATATACTCCTTTTCTTTTACTCAGTTTTTTCTACGTTTTTTCTTCTTTGTCCCGGTTAAGAAGAGTTTTTGTCTTCAACAGCAATATTAAGAATGTAGAGTAGGGGAAGGTGAAGTATAGAAAAAAATTGCTAAATATATAAAAACTGAATAAATGAAAAGCATAAAAAATATTGAAAAAAAAAAATAACGAAACAAAGGAGACGAAGATGGAAATTTAAAAAAAATCTAAATTACAAACAACCCCTTTTTTGTGTGTGTTAACGAAGAAAAGAATATATAAGGAATACTTTCTGTTCTTTATATATTTTTCAGTTTTTATTTTAACTTTATCGCATTAAAATGTCATGAGATTGGAGCTTTACATTTACAGTTAGACATTTCAAAGAATCAATACTTTTTCTTTCCAGTTAAAGTTCAATTTCTAATTCAATACTAGTCCAGTTCTAGTCTAGTTATAGTTCAGTTCTAGTTCAGTTCTAGTTCAGTTCTAGTTCAGTTCTAGTTTAGTTCTAGTTCAGTTCTAGTTCAGTTCAGTTCTAGATCAGTTCTAGTTCAGTTCTAGTTCAGTTCTAGTTCAGTTCTAGTTCAGTTCTAGTTCAGTTCTAGTTCAGTTCTAGTTTAGTTCTAGTTCAGTTCTAGTTCAGTTCTTGTTCAGTTCTAGTTCAGTTCTAGTTCAGTTTTAGTTCAGTTCTAGTTCAGTTCTAGTTCAGTTCTAGTTCAGTTTTAGTTCAGTTCTAGTTCAGTTCTAGTTCCGTTTTAGTTCAATTTTAGTTCAGTTCTAGTTCAGTTCTAGGTCAGTTCTAGTTCAGTTCTAGTTCAGTTCTAGTTCAGTTCTAGTTCAGTTCTAGTTCAGTTCTAGTTCAGTTCTAGTTC
>NC_060954.1:13241707-13243998 GCF_022045245.1 Lucilia cuprina
TCTGTTCTAGTTCTGTTCTAGTTCTGTTCTAG
This sequence comes from Lucilia cuprina, assembly GCF_022045245.1. Lineage (NCBI taxonomy): Eukaryota > Metazoa > Arthropoda > Insecta > Diptera > Calliphoridae > Lucilia > Lucilia cuprina. Next base: position 13,241,740 of record NC_060954.1, read on the forward strand.
TTCTGTTCTAGTTCTGTTCTAGTTCTGTTCTAGTTCTGTTCTAGTTCTGTTCGAGTTCTGTTCTAGTTCTGTTTTAGTTCTGTTCTAGTTCTGTTCTAGTTCTGTTCTAGTTCTGTTCTAGTTCTGTTCGAGTTGTGTTCGAGTTCTGTTCGAGTTCTGTTCGAGTTCTGTTCTAGTTCTGTTCTAGTTCTGTTCTAGTTCTGTTCTAGTTCTAGTTCTGTTTAAGTTCTGTTCTAGTTCTGTTCTAGTTCTAGTTCTGTTCAAGTTCTGTTCTAGTTCTTTTTTAGTTCGGTTCTAGTTCTGTTCTAGTTCTGTTCTAGTTCTGTTCTGTTTAGTTTAGTAATATTTTATTTTAGTTCACCTCTTGTTTATTTACAGTTTCAGCGATTTTAGATTTCCCACCTAGTTGACAACACCAATTTTGAAGCCCATTAAACACACATGTAAAATTTGTATTTAATGATTTGTGGTTTTAAGCTTAAATAAAAAAAATTCGCATGCATACCTTTAAACTTACATAATTTTTACATAAAATCCTCCCCATTTAAAAAAATGTAACAAGAACTCAATACAAATAAAAACCTACAAAACATGTAAGTAGTTTAGAAGTTAAAAAAATGAAGTAAGGTCAGTTTTTTCGCAAACAAATCTAGACATATTTATTTAAGTAATCTTTAATGTAATATGATTTTCAAAGGAGTTGTTTTCGACCTTATTCTTTCGTATTAAGGGAACTGTAACATTATGATTATTAAATAATAATTTCTGCTTTAGAATTGAGATAAGTTTTGTTGGTGATATCAGTAGTCCTTTTATAATGTAAGTAAAGTGTAATTAGTTTATCGTTTTTAACATTATATTCCTTGTTTACGCATTTATATGTGCAAAATGTCCTTTACTTTATTACCCGTCTACTTAAGGGGCGAGGGTTTGTGTGTGTGTATTTAAGGATTTGTTGTTACTTGTTTTTTCTGAAGTTTTTTTCTCTAGCAACTAATGGTTTCCTTTTAGGCTTTTTAATGAGTAGTTACTCATACTCTTTTTTTTCCAGCACACACATGTGTAAGTGCATAAATATGATGTGATATGATGTCATTTTTATAAATTATAGAGTAGAGAGTTGTAGTGTATTAACAAAAAGGGTCTTTTTTTTCTTGCCTTTCTAGTTGGTCATCTTTACTTAATTTAATATAGAACAAAAATGTATAAATCTAATTTTCACCATGTCCTTTAATTTTTATTCTCTCTGTAGATTATATTTCTAATGTATTTTATTTAATATTTTTCCTTTTTCAAGGAACTCAATGTTAAACTACAATTAGCAAAATATTATGATATATTGGTTATACTTAAGTACATTTAAGAAGTTTAGCTCTTTTTCTAAGAACCAAAAAAAAAATGTAATTCAAATACAGTTTACTAATAATTTAGAAAATCCGAAATTTTAGTTCTCAGCAGAACTACTTAACCATCGACCAAAAATTTGTTTCACTTTGATCTCTAAACTCTTTAGTATTTAATAATAAAAAATTATATTTAAATATTAAAACTTGTGTACTCATAAATTTAATTTCTAATGTTTTGATTTTAAACCTCTCACTCAAACAAAATATAAATGAAAAATATTTTATAATTTCCAAATTTATTCATATATTTATTCATATTCATACACTGATATTACAAACAGGGAAAAAATAATAATTTGCAAAAAATCTTAAACTGAAGCACTTTTCCAACATTTCATAAAGAAACCCACCACCATTGATAACCAATTCGAGCCTCCCCACCAACACCCACTAATGAAGGCTTTAATGAATAAAACAAAAGAATCATTAAAACAGTCCTTAGTAGAAACGGCAACAACAACAAAAAGCAGGCGCAAACTCAATATTTTTCCTTTTTTATCCTGTTTGTTTGTCGTCCTTTGATTCTTTTTTTATAATACTTAAATGGCGGACTTAATGGGCGAATATTAAATTATGCCAAGAAACAATGCAAATGAATGAGGACCAACGTTTGCCTTTGAATATAATGTAATGGCTTAAAACAGCGGAAATGAAGGAGTACGGGGGTAGTAAGAGGATTTTGGAAGAAAATTATTAAAAATTTTTAACAAAATTTACTTAGTTGATTCTTGAACTAGCAAAGAAGTATAACAGAACCAGAACAGAACTAGAACAGAACTAGAACAGAACTAGAACAGAACTAGAACAGAACTAGAACAGAACTAGAACAGAACTAGAACAGAACTAGAACAGA
>NC_060954.1:13244098-13261654 GCF_022045245.1 Lucilia cuprina
GACTATAGACTAGACTATAGACTAGACTATAGACTAGACTATAGACTAGACTATAGACTAGACTATAGACTAGACTATAGACTAGACTATAAACTAGACTACAGACTATAGACTAGTCTAGTAACCAGGCCTATAGTCCAGTATTAATATTTCCATATAATTATGTTTCTCGTTAGTTTTACTTCTGAATTACTACTGACCTTAGTTTACTCATCCCAAGTTCTTTGTCCGCATGCATAAGTTTTTTAGTTTCAAAAATAAATATTTAGGTTTTCCATGAAAAATCCTAAATAAAACTATTTGTTCTTTTCATTTTAGTAAATAAATATAAAATACTAAGAAATAGTCTACACTTTTAGGGGAAATGTAATAAGGGAGTAGAAATTTGGTCGATTAAAAAAAAGTATGAAGAAAAAAGTAAAAGTCAAACGGTTTGTTGACATATCAATCAAATATTGGCACAAAAAATAACAAACACACACACACGTAGACTTAAATACAAACAAAAGTAAATACAAATAAAACACATATGAGTTATGGCAGAAGATATGGAGGTACAGCTATGCGTATGCCAGGAGCATATCCATAGGGTGGAAAAAGGGAAATTTTGCCCCTCCCTCAAAACTGATAATTATTTATAATAAATAAAAGATATGAAAAAAGGATTAAAGAAAATAATTAAAAAAACTAAATTAATACACCCCTCTTCTCAAAGGCTTGAGCTGGATACGCGGCTGACGTATACGTAATAAAAAAGAGTGGCCAGATGTTGTTAGTTTCCAGAGAATGACTTTTAAAAAATAATTTCTTTTTCAGTAGTTGCTATATACTTTCTGATATAAATTTGGTTCAATTAAGTTAATTAATATGGCAACGCCTGAACAAACATATCTCCACACATGTTTGCATACAGGCTCACATACACCCACACACTCTCAAATACATACAAACAAACACACTCCTATTAAATTGAAAAACAAATTGTTTTTCTTTTTTCAAAATTCTTATTACAAATTTACACACTTACGGGCGTATCAAAAAAAACACATACACTCACACACATAAAACATACAAAGTTAAAGTAACCGGAAAACGGAAGTGGCCTTCGTTTCAAAGACAAACCATAAGCTCTGCTATTAAAACACAGAAACACACACTTGTCCATCACTTTTTTTGGGGTTTTGAAAACTAAACAGTAAAAAGATTTGTAGTTAAGACTAAAAGGCAATGAAAAATGAAAAAAAAGAAGTCAAAATAAAAGCCTGCTGTGTTTTTTTAAATAAGAACTACCCAACTTATTATAGAAAGGATATTTTGATATAAATATATGAAATATATTTGGGTACGAGGGCAGTAGAATATGAATTGTGAAAAATATCCGTTAACATAATTGCTGAAATAAAACATTATTTTCTGACGAAACTGCAGCATAAAGATCAAAATCTTTGCTCACTTTAGATCCCATCAAATATCTAGTTCTAGAGAAACTTGTGAAAACTTAAGAAAGACTAGACTATAGACTAGACTATAGAATAGACTATAGACTAGACTATAGACTAGACTATAGACTAGACTATAGACTAGACTATAGACTAGACTATAGACTAGACTATAGACTAGACTATAGACTAGACTATAGACTAGACTATAGACTAGACTATAGATTAGACTATAGGCTAGAATATAGACTAGACTATAGACTAGAATATAGAAAAGACTACGGACTAGACTATAGAGCTTAAAGGATAAAAACCTGTAATGACTTTATATTCCACTATAAATTTTTTGCTGTCGAAACTATAGGAGCTAGGGCCTAAAGGATGAAAACCTGTGTTTCTCAACAAAAATCCAATTTATGAGAGAAAACTTAAAACTCCATTTTTAAAAGAAAATACAGCAACTAAAGGCAAAAAGATTTAAATCTGTGACATTTTTATTTCACACGAAAAATCCATTTTTAAAGTAAAAACTTAAAAGTCCTTTTTCTGCCAAAACGTGAGGTGCTAGGACCTAATGGAAGAGGATCTCTAAACGTTTTCTGGCGAGGCTAAAGTTAAAGTTTTTCTTAAAAAATCCCTCGTTTATTCATGGTTTTCTAAGAAAATCTATTGTTAGCTTTACTCTTAACAACTTAATGAACTGACCTCGTAAGTTTTACTGTTTGCATAAAATATTTCAAGCCTTAAAAATAAAACTCTTATCAACCAAAGCAAAACTTTGACATGTAATAAGTAAAAGCAAATTTTTAAAGGTCACTGGCATGTGTGTCAGTAGTTGCTGAATATGTCTGTTGATATGTGTACATGCATGTACATGCACATGTATGTGTGTGTTCGACTTATTTCCGTTATGTTTATGAAATAATGAAAAACCCAGTAACATGACAACAAGAAAATAGGAAGAGTATATTTGTTTTGTATTGGGTTGTGCCTCTTGGGGGGTGTTTTGGGGGTCAATGGGTTTCTAAGGACTGGAATGGTAAGTAGGGATTATTCACACACAGGTACAAATCAATTTGCCAATTGACAATTATTTTAAATGTGTTTCTTATAAGGCCTTTTCATCTTTTTTTTCTTGGTTAAAAAAAAGAATTTTACACGTGCTGACTGTTTTTTCCGTTTCTTTTCGTATGTTTTTTTCTTTGCAAATGAAAATTGTTTGAATTGAGTATATTTACATTTGTATAGGTTTGTTTGGTAATTTTATTGTCAGTTTTTTGTTTGGACACTTCAAACGGATGTTGTATCTGTTGTCCTTTAATATTAGAGTAAGTTGCCTTGTATGTATTTGTAATTTATTTATTTGAGTATTTAAGGACTTAAGGCGTTTTTGTTTTCTCTCGGTGTGAGTATGTCAATTGCAGTGACTTTATTAGAAATCGATTAAAATTGAAGATTTTATTATTGTAAGAAAAGGTAATGGTCATATTTAGCTGCATGAGCCTTTAACAGCTTTTTCAAAATTGTTATTTCTTATTTAAGGATTTAGTTTTAAAGTTGTCAAACTAGGTTGTTAAGCGTTCTTTTTATACTCCTTTTTAAGTAAACTTTGATGAGTAAAGAAATCTCTTTTAAATCTTGTTGACGTAATTCTTTAAAATTTCCTAATCAATTTCAGCAAGGGATCTTATCGCCTCCAAGGTACAACTTCTTACCAACTGATTTAGATTCCACTCATTCTAATTGGTGTACTAGTGCTCGTAGTCATGTGAGTCCTTCCGGGGTATGTACTTTCAAATTATTCTAGATTTAACTTTCGCCGAAGACACTACTCGCTCTTCATTCGTTTGGTTTAAACTATTGGATTTTGGACAATGAAACATTTCAATATTTCATTTGACCAAGTGGGAATCTCTTAAACCAGTTTTTAAATTTGTTGTTGTTGTTTCCACGAATTTTATGTGATTGTCCCCTTGATAGATAGATAGATAGATAGATAGATAGATAGATAGATAGATAGATAGATAGATAGATAGATAGATAGATAGATAGATAGATAGATAGATAGATAGATAGATAGATAGATAGATAGATAGATAGATAGATAGATAGATGGATAGATAGATAGATAGATAGATAGATAGATAGATAGATAGATAGATAGATAGATAGATAGATAGATAGATAGATAGATAGATAGATATATAGATAGATAGATAGATAGATAGATAGATAGATAGATAGATAGATAGATAGATGGATAGATGGATAGATAGATAGATAGATAGATAGATAGATAGATAGATAGATAGATAGATAGATAGATAGATAGATAGATAGATAGATAGATAGATAGATAGATAGATAGATAGATAGATAGATAGATAGATAGATAGATAGATAGATAGATAGATAGATAGATAGATAGATAGATAGATAGATAGATAGATAGATAGATAGATAGATAGATAGATAGATAGATAGATAGATAGATAGATAGATAGATAGAAGATAGATAGATAGATAGATAGATAGATAGATAGATAGATAGATAGATAGATAGATAGATAGATAGATAGATAGATAGATAGATAGATAGATAGATAGATAGATAGATAGATAGATAGATAGATAGATAGATAGATAGATAGATAGATAGATAGATAGATAGATAGATAGATAGATAGATAGATAGATAGATAGATAGATAGATAGATAGATAGATAGATAGATAGATAGATAGATATATAGATAGATAGATAGATAGATAGATAGATAGATAGATAGATAGATAGATAGATAGATAGATAGATAGATAGATAGATAGATAGATAGTTAGTTAGTTAGTTAAAGGTTTAAATTTTATCTTCATTCTTTCTTTTTTATTAAATTTACATTTTCCTACACTTGATATAAGTAGTTGATTATCCTTTAAAATGATACATACAGACACAATTATAGATTTAGACATGTAATCAACAAGCCTTTAACAAATGCACCAAACATACATACAACGTGTCTTATCACATTCACACTATACAAATCCCTTTACAATATAACATCTAAACACTTGAAAAAAGAGTTACACATACATATCTCTAGCTAAATCTTTATTTAAAATAAATTATCTAAAGAAAAATATCAAGAAAATACAATAATCCCCAAAAAAATACAGACATGATGTAAATGTCTACAATAAAAGTAACCAACAATTACATTTCATATCTTTAGTAAATAATAAAAAACTTAAAATTCATAGACACGTTTTGTCACTTTACACATTTCAAAGAATGTTACGTTTTCTTTTATACTTTTCGTTTTCTGCGGTTTTCTGACAAAAAGAGCTATTTCCCCTTTTTCACAATATAACTCAACTTTGGGTTTAACAACTGTTAAGAAAACAGTTTTTTTTTTTTTTGCCAACAAATCTCCCCTTGTTATAAGCATATTTTTTATAAACCTTTTAGAAATAAATTTATAATTTGACGTTAAAAAGTCGCGATTTTTTGCTAGTTTTCTTTTTTGAAAGTAAGCAAGTGTCTCAAGTATGCTTATTTGTGGAATTTTTATTTAAGATTTATTCTCTTTCTGTAAGTAAATATCTTATGTACATTTATATACAATTTTGAACTTAAGATTGTAGAATTAACTAAGTTATACATTTTTAGTTATCCTTTTTGGTGGCACTACGAAAGTAATAAGGAAATGCAAGAATTATTTGAAAATATTTATAGCAAAATATTTTTTTGTGAAAAATACTAATCTGTAGCCTAGTTTATAGTCCAGTCTATAGTTTGTTCTATAGTCTAGTCTATAGTCTAGTCTATAGTCTAGTCTATAGTCTAGTCTATAGTCTAGTCTATAGTCTAGTCTATAGTCTAGTCTATAGTCTAGTCTATAGTCTAGTCTATAGTCTAGTCTATAGTCTAGTCTATAGTCTAGTCTATAGTCTAGTCTATAGTCTAGTCTATAGTCTAGTCTATAGTCTAGTCTATAGTCTAGTCTATAGTCTAGTCTATAGTCTAGTCTATAGTCTAGTCTATAGTCTAGTCTATAGTCTAGTCTATAGTCTAGTCTATAGTCTATAGTCTATAGTCTAGTCTATAGTCTAGTCTATAGTCTAGTCTATAGTCTAGTCTATAGTCTAGTCTATAGTCTAGTCTATAGTCTAGTGTATAGTCTAGTCTATAGTCTAGTCTATAGTCTAGTCTATAGTCTAGTCTATAGTCTAGTCTATAGTCTAGTCTATAGTCTAGTCTATAGTCTAGTCTATAGTCTAGTTTATAGTCCAGTCTATAGTTTGTTCTATAGTCTAGTCTATAGTCTAGTCTATAGTCTAGTCTATAGTCTAGTCTATAGTCTAGTCTATAGTCTAGTCTATAGTCTAGTCTATAGTCTAGTCTATAGTCTAGTCTATAGTCTAGTCTATAGTCTAGTCTATAGTCTAGTCTATAGTCTAGTCTATAGTCTAGTCTATAGTCTAGTCTATAGTCTAGTCTATAGTCTAGTCTATAGTCTAGTCTATAGTCTAGTCTATAGTCTAGTCTATAGTCTAGTCTATAGTCTAGTCTATAGTCTAGTCTATAGTCTAGTCTATAGTTAGTCTATAGTCTAGTCTATAGTCTAGTCTATAGTCTAGTCTATAGTCTAGTCTATAGTCTAGTCTATAGTCTAGTCTATAGTCTAGTCTATAGTCTAGTCTATAGTCTAGTCTATAGTCTAGTCTATAGTCTAGTCTATAGTCTAGTCTATAGTCTAGTCTATAGTCTAGTCTATAGTCTAGTCTATAGTCTAGTCTATAGTCTAGTCTATAGTCTAGTCTATAGTCTAGTCTATAGTCTAGTCTATAGTCTAGTCTATAGTCTAGTCTATAGTCTAGTCTATAGTCTAGTCTATAGTCTAGTCTATAGTCTAGTCTATAGTCTAGTCTATAGTCTAGTCTATAGTCTAGTCTATAGTCTAGTCTATAGTCTAGTCTATAGTCTAGTCTATAGTCTAGTCTATAGTCTAGTCTATAGTCTAGTCTATAGTCTAGTCTATAGTCTAGTCTATAGTCTAGTCTATAGTCTAGTCTATAGTCTATTCTATAGTCTAGTCTATAGTCTAGTCTATAGTCTAGTCTATAGTCTAGTCTATAGTCTAGTCTATAGTCTAGTCTATTGTCTAGTCTATAGTCTAGTCTATAGTCTAGTCTATAGTCTAGTCTATAGTCTAGTCTATAGTCTAGTCTATAGTCTAGTCTATAGTCTAGGCTATAGTCTAGTCTATATTCTAGTCTATAGTCTAGTCTATAGTCTAGTCTATAGTCTAGTCTATAGTCTAGTCTATAGTCTAGTCTATAGTCTACTCTATAGTCTAGTCTGTAGTCTAGTCTATAATTTAGTCTATAGCCTAGTCTATAGTCTAGTCTATAGTCTATTCTTTAGTCTAGTCTATAGTCTAGTCTATAGTCTAGTCTATAGTCTAGTCTATAGTCTAGTCTATAGTCTAGTCTATAGTCTAGTCTATAGTCTAGTCTGTAGTCTAGTCTATAGTGTAGTCTATAGTTTAGTCTATAGTGTAGTCTATAGTGTAGTCTATAGTCTAGTCTACAGTCTGGTCTATAGTCTAGTCTATAGTCTAGTCTATAGTCTGGTCTATAGTCTAGTCTATAGTCTAGTTTAGTATTGTCTAGCCTAGTCTAATCTATAGTCTAGTTTAGTTTATAATCTAGTCTAGGGTCTAGTGCATGGTCTTGTCTATAGTCTAGTCTATGGTATAATCTGTAATCTAATCTTTGAATTCATGAATCACAAACATGAACCGTCGTGCTCAGTCTCATTTTTATATTCTTTATCATCAGCCTCATCATTATCAGCTCTATAATCATCATCTTTTTCTTATTTCTCTATAACGTTGTTGTTAATTTAATTTCTTTTGGTTTTGCTATTTTAAATCCTTGGTTATTTTATTCATCCTTTCTTTTTATGTGTATTGGTGTGCGCTCATTCTGTAACTGTTCAACGGGTGGAGGCATCACAAAAAAAGGATTCATTAAAAAAATTCTGTATACACAATAACAGGAAAAAAATGTGCCACCCTCATTTTTTGCCATTAAGCTTTTTTGCTTTCCTCTTTTAGTTATTACGTATTTTTTTCAACTGTTCCATCATTTAACTTTTTTAAATGAGCCTCCACTTTTTTGTTGTTGTTCTAGTATTTTAATTTTGTTTTTTCGTTTCCATCAGTTTCATTATAAATTTTGCTGTTTGCCGCAACTTTGCTGCGGCTGCTGTTGTTTGTTGACGCTGTGTTGTTTGGATTATTATTTTTAAGGAATGTGTTGCCAACAAGGAGTTGTTGTATTGCGTCTGTTGTTGTATGTCTTTGTTGTAATTTTCATTTATTTTTTCATTCCTTTTGGATTTTGTTTGTTTTTCTTGCTGCGCTGTGAAATCAATATTAACTCTTTGAGGAAAGAGTAGGAAAGTTAAAGGCAATTTTCAATAAAATTTTGTTTCGGTTTTTATTTTTATTAATTTTTATTTTATTTTTTTTTTTGCATCATCATCATCTTGATGGGTTTTTTGTAGTAAAATTGTTGATGAGTTGTTGTGAGTTTGAGTCGAAAAAGAAATTTTACTTGAGGGCTTTTCTATATTTTTTTTTGAAAAGAAGAATTAAAAGATTTTTTTTTTTTTTTTGAAAAATTAATAAGAAATATTTCTATTTATTTAAATGAAGAAATAAAGTATTTGTATAGAAATGATAAACTTGAAGTAGTGGTTTGTTGTTGCTGCTTGTTGGAAGGTATGGATTACAAAGGATATAGGAATAATATTGATCATATATGTTATTGTAATATACAGCTTTATTTTGTGTTTGAAACTTTCTTGACAACCTTCGAGAATCTCCTACACCCAAAAGTAGACTTCAAGGAAAAAATAATTTAAGCTTAAAAAATTATCAAATTTAAAATTAATGATTTTTTGCTACTCCTTACAAATGTGAAATACAACCCTAATGAAAGCTGTTGTTGCTATATTTTAACTAAATAATCAGTTTTTTTTTTGACGAATCTAAATGTCAGTGTATGTGTGTTGAAAATTTACTTAAATGTATAAAATTACAGTTACATTAAACATTAAAGATAATACCCACAAGTGTGCCACAAATGTTTTTTCCTTCAAAAGTAAAAAAAAAAAATTGTGAAAAAAATTTTGGCTGGGTTAAAAAAAAGAGGAATTGTAACTGTGTTTGAGTATCTAAAGTGGCTACAGGGTTGTCGTTTGTTTTTTTCGTCGTCTTTATCTGTGTGAGTAATTTTTTTTTCGGTTGTGTTAATAAGGAAATTTTTAAAAAACAAAATAGCATAAAGAAACAGCAATGAATTTACTTTGTCCCCACAGATAATAAAGCTACCACTCCCCTCATCCTGGTTGCCTTAAGTCTTGGCAAACAACAATGTTTGAGGAAAGAAAAATATGTGAGTGTATAACGAACTTGCTTGTGTTCTTTTAGAACAGTTAAAAGAAAAAATTATCCTCGCGACAAGGACAAGTAAAAGAGTTCTTTTTAGGAGAAATTGTAGGAAGCCCAGCAGTAAGGAGTGATTAGGTTGGAATACGTCTCCGGTAGGTTAGTAGGAAATGTTCTAGCCTCTTAAACAGGAGGCCGTGGGTTTGATACGAACCACAGATACTGCTGCGCAATAGTTTTGAAGGAAACCTTGGGAGTTTTTTAGATATGATGTAATAGTGACTCTACTTTTTGATTCCCCCTTTCTAACTAACTAACTAACAACTAACTAACTAACTAACAACTAACTAACTAACTAACTAACTAACTAACTAACTAACTAACTAACTAACTAACTAACTAACTAACTAACTAACTAACTAACTAACTATCAACTAACTAACTAACTAACTAACTAACTAACTAACTAACTAACTAACTAACTAACTAACTAACTAACTAACTAACTAACTAACTAACTAACTAACTAACTAACTAACTAACTAACTAACTAACTAACTAACTAACTAACTAACTAACTAACTAACTAACTAACTAACTAACTAACTAACTAACTAACTAACTAACTAACTAACTAACTAACTAACTAACTAACTAACTAACTAACTAACTAACACTAACTAACTAACTACTAACTAACTAACTAACTAACTAACTAACTAACTAACTAAACTAACTAACTAACTAACTAACTAACTAACTAACTAACTACTAACTAACTAACTAACTAACTAACTAACTAACTAACTAACTAACTAACTAAACAAACTAACTAACTAACTAACTAACTAACTAACTAACTAACTAACTAACTAACTAACTAACTAACAAACTAACTAACTAACTAACTAACTAACTAACTAACTAACTAACTAACTAACTAACTAACTAACTAACTAACTAACTAACTAACTAACTAACTAACTAACTAACTAACTAACTAACTAACTAACTAACTAACTAACTAACTAACTAACTAACTAACTAACTAACTAACTAACTAACTAACTAACTAACTAACTAACTAACTAACTAACTAACTAACTAACTATCTATCTATCTATCTATCTATCTATCTATCTATCTATCTATCTATCTATCTATCTATCTATCTATCTATCTATCTATCTATCTATCTATCTATCTATCTATCTATCTATCTATCTATCTATCTATCTATCTATCTATCTATCTATCTATCTATCTATCTATCTATCTATCTATCTATCTATCTATCTATCTATCTATCTATCTATCTATCTATCTATCTATCTATCTATCTATCTATCTATCTATCTATCTATCTATCTATCTATCTATCTATCTATCTATCTATCTATCTATCTATCTATCTATCTATCTATCTATCTATCTATCTATCTATCTATCTATCTATCTATCTATCTATCTATCTATCTATCTATCTATCTATCTATCTATCTATCTATCTATCTATCTATCTATCTATCTATCTATCTATCTATCTATCTATCTATCTATCTATCTATCTATCTATCTATCTATCTATCTATCTATCTATCTATCTATCTATCTATCTATCTATCTATCTATCTATCTATCTATCTATCTATCTATCTATCTATCTATCTATCTATCTATCTATCTATCTATCTATCTATCTATCTATCTATCTATCTATCTATCTATCTATCTATCTATCTATCTATCTATCTATCTATCTATCTATCTATCTATCTATCTATCTATCTATCTATCTATCTATCTATCTATCTATCTATCTATCTATCTATCTATCTATCTATCTATCTATCTATCTATCTATCTATCTATCTATCTATCTAATCTATCTATCTATCTATCTATCTATCTATCTATCTATCTATCTCTATCTATCTATCTATCTATCTATCTATCTATCTATCTATCTATCTATCTATCTATCTATCTATCTATCTATCTATCTATCTATCTATCTATCTATCTATCTATCTATCTATCTATCTATCTATCTATCTATCTATCTATCTATCTATCTATCTATCTATCTATCTATCTATCTATCTATCTATCTATCTATCTATCTATCTATCTATCTATCTATCTATCTATCTATCTATCTATCTATCTATCTATCTATCTATCTATCTATCTATCTATCTATCTATCTATCTATCTATCTATCTATCTATCTATCTATCTATCTATCTATCTATCTATCTATCTATCTATCTATCTATCTATCTATCTATCTATCTATCTATCTATCTATCTATCTATCTATCTATCTATCTATCTATCTATCTATCTATCTATCTATCTATCTATCTATCTATCTATCTATCTATCTATCTATCTATCTATCTATCTATCTATCTATCTATCTATCTATCTATCTATCTATCTATCTATCTATCTATCTATCTATCTATCTATCTATCTATCTATCTATCTATCTATCTATCTATCTATCTATCTATCTATCTATCTATCTATCTATCTATCTATCTATCTATCTATCTATCTATCTATCTATCTATCTATCTATCTATCTATCTATCTATCTATCTATCTATCTATCTATCTATCTATCTATCTATCTATCTATCTATCTATCTATCTATCTATCTATCTATCTATCTATCTATCTATCTATCTATCTATCTATCTATCTATCTATCTATCTATCTATCTATCTATCTATCTATCTATCTATCTATCTATCTATCTATCTATCTATCTATCTATCTATCTATCTATCTATCTATCTATCTATCTATCTATCTATCTATCTATCTATCTATCTATCTATCTATCTATCTATCTATCTATCTATCTATCTATCTATCTATCTATCTATCTATCTATCTATCTATCTATCTATCTATCTATCTATCTATCTATCTATCTATCTATCTATCTATCTATCTATCTATCTATCTATCTATCTATCTATCTATCTATCTATCTATCTATCTATCTATCTATCTATATCTATCTATCTATCTATATATCTATCTATCTATCTATCTATCTATCTATCTATCTATCTATCTATCTATCTATCTATCTATCTATCTATCTATCTATCTATCTATCTATCTATCTATCTATCTATCTATCTATCTACTAACAAACTAACTAAGTTAGATCAGAAAAGCCGTGCTACTAATATCTTAAGTCTGATGAAGTATGTCTAAAGAATTCTATCTCTGGGGCCATGTTAGCTTGCTCCAAGGCCTTATCTTTGTGCGATTGCAGTCTCGGGGAAAAGTTCCAGTTCAAGTCTCCAGTGTGCCAGGACTATAAACTGGTGTGGATCAAATGTATCATCGGCCTTTCTTGCAATATGGAATTTGTCTTAAGGTTTTACCTCAAACTGTGCAATGTGTTTGTACAAAAAATGCCACCTGCGTGGATGATACAAAAGGGGCGGTGGTCAGTCTTCAAAGAAGCTCACCCTATGGAAAACGCCATTGTAAAGTAAGCATTTTTTTACAACAATACTCAAATTTTAAAGAAGTAAAATATGGAACTTTCTGTGATCAAAGGGCCACATTCCAGATTTGGGAGAAGTAACTTCAACGACACAATTGTCTTTATTTAGTTTTACTTACGGAAGAAAGTTTTAAACATATAACGTAGGATAATTTCCCTCTCGATTGACTTCCTCCCTACATTACTTGGTATACAAATCGTCTAAAATCGTAAATCTATGTGATCATAAAGAAACAATTGACCTTTTAATATATTGCTTTTGGTGATTAAACTATATACTTTCTAATTATGAAATCTATCGATTACTTAAAGGCAAGTTTGTAGTTAATATGCATCCACTAGATTATTTAGATAAGTATCTGAATTCCTTAGAGTTAATACGTATAGCTAGTTAGTAATTTGGGCAAGATTTCAATGCAATCATTGAATGCCTATAAAACTGCTGGGGAATACATTTGGTCTTATAACTTTTCCTGAGAGCTATTAAAAATATATAAAAAAATCACATAGCGACGTGAATGAAAAAAAAAAACAACAGAATTTGAATACGGCGCGTAGCTTAAGTAAGAAAATGTTTGTTGTTTTTTTTTTATTTTACCCCTGTCATTTTCCACGTAATGCTACTTATTGCTACGAATGCACAGTAGTTTAAAAAGGAATAGCATTTTGGCAAAATGTTCTTCTTAAGGGGAGGTTTATTTAACAATTAGTTGTTACTCCTTTGAAACCACTGTGCAGTAGCTATAAGTAAAAGAAATTACAGAGCAGCAGCAGCCAACATTTTAACTTTAAAACATGAGCTTCTGCTGCGTTGTAGTAGTGTTTTTGTTTTTCTCCTTAACAAATGATTCATTTGCAAAGGGTAGAGCATTAAAATTAAGAAAATATACTTTTTTTCCACAGTTATTGCTACTGTTGTAGGGGTAATGCTAAAATGTCTGGTTGTTGGAGTAATAATATATACCAGGCAGAGCATGGAAGTTTGTTTGTAATTAGGTTTTTGAAATTTCTTTAAATTCATAAGAAAAAACTTATCAGTTAAAATGCTCTATTCTAAAAATCATCTTGATGTTCTTATTATTATTGATGAAATTATGACTAGAATGTGTTGATAGTATCTAAGTTTACAGTATGCGTTTAATGTCCCGCTACTATACTTAGGTCACCCTTATATTGATCTGATATTGACTCTCAGTGGCGATGAAATTCGTACTCAACATAAGAATCCAATTTGTCCGATTTATATCCTTAGAGGATATCGAAAATTGTTTGGATTAAACAAATGGGCATTGCGCAAAAATGTCAAGAAATAAAGTACGACACCATATCTGATTTCATATGATATGGTCCCTGATTCTCCGTTATCTTTAATCCTCTCAGATTTCTTCTCAGACATTCTATAATGTAAATGATAATTGTCTAGATTTCAATTTGGAAAATTGAGGGGTAATTAACCATAGGGGTGGAGTTTTGACAAATTTTTGGGGCACAAATTGTTACTCGAGTATTGTTATTTATATGTTTGGAACCATCTTTTGAACTTACTTGAGCGGCAGGTTCTTTCCTGGTTAGCCAATTGTTTCCTTTTTGGTATATGACCTTCAAAGGCTCTGTGTAGTCTCAAAACTATTGATCAAAAGTTATATATAGTTTATATATAGTATATGAATCATATATAAATGTATTTGAATGCCATTAAGTTGGAGCCATAGATTGCTGCTCCAGTGTTGTTATTTATACATATGGAACCATTTTTTAAACATACTTGATCAGAATGTTCCTGCTATTAAGTTCATTGATCTCTTTTTGATGCTCTTTATAGTCTCAGAACTATTGTTATATAGTTTGAAGTCCATTTGCCACCGTTATAGAGACTCAAAGAGCTTTTGATATACTTTTTCCCACCCTACCAAGGGAGTATATGTTAACATGAACTTGAAGATCATTCTCGGTTTCTTGGTTAGTAGAGTCGAAGAGTATTAGTTTAGAACGCACCACTCCACACGTCAGATGTTTGATTGTATATCGTTGGACCTAGTCCGTAGGTCCCAGCCTGTAACTCAGATATTTCACCAAGGTTAGACATTAGTGGCCTCCGGTAGGTTAGTGGTTAGTGTTCTAGTCTGGTAGACCGAAGGTGGTGGGTTCGATTCCCACCTGAGGCACTGGTTAAGGAGCGCACAACGGGCCCGATAGAGGCCTAGGCCTTTCAAACTAACTAACTAACTAACTAACTAACTAACTAACTAACTAACTAACTAACTAACTAACTAACTTGTTCCTGTATTAAAAAATTGCTACAGTGTTCATTTATGGGGAGCCCAAGCCCTTTTGCCGGTCTCAATATTGCGATCTAAAAGTACTTAACTTCGCGAAGAAGTTAACATATTCATTTAACATATTCATTTTAAAGATTAATTCTCGTCCTCTTCTCGTTTGGAGCTTAAGTTTAGTTTTGTATTCGTTAGATTATCGTTCGTAAACTCCTTTCAATATATAGCAAGTGTATTTCATCTTTCTGATTAGTCTGGCAGAGATTACAACTTATAGACTAATATTATCTCGGTTTGTTGCTTCTCACTTAAGTTTAGTTTAGTATTCATTAGGTTTGTTCAAGCTCCCTTCAATTTCAGTGCCGATTATCACTGAGTAGTCTGGTATCCATGAGCTCTCTTACAGTCTAATACAATCTTAGGTTTAAGCTTTAATATTTCGTTATAACTCAGATTTCTCCTAGAGAATATTATTGGGCCTAGGTATGTTGTGGTTTTTCAATTTCTTCTCTTTTCGCTAAGGAAATCCTCAACAGAATTTAGTTTAGTATTCGTTAGGTTTAGTCTTTAATATATAACAAGTGCATTTGATTATCTCTGAGTAGTCTGGCATCCATATAATGCAGAGATTAAAACTGGAAGAGTCTTTAGTAAGAGCTCTCTTACAGTCTTATAATACCTTAGTTTTCTCTGTTTGTCGATTCCTCCTCTTCTCGCTTTGGATCTCCTTACTTAAGTTTAGTTTTGTATTCGTAAAGTTTTCGCAAGCTCTTTACAATATGTAGCAAGTGCAGTTGATCTTTCAGTGCCGATTATCTCTGAGTAATCTGTCAACAATATAATGCAGTGATTACAACTGGAAGGGAATTAAGTCAAGTCTCTCTAATATTATCATAGATTTGTTCTTTAATATTCCGTGTTAGCACCAGAGATACAAACCGATGCAAAATGATCGGCGGCGGCGTAAACATTTTAGGTCGGCGGAGGCGGTTTATTATAGAAAATATCGGCGGCGGCTAAATTGTCGGCTCAATTTAACCTTTTCTTCAGAAATTGACCTTATAAGCGTTTATCATATTGAAAAATCAGTGTATAATAGTCTGTTATATAGAACCTGTCTCTATATAAGTTTTTTCTACAGAAAAATGAACATTTATAGTAGTTTTCACAATTTTAACATTAGCACAATATTGTGTGGAAACACTTTTTAAATTGCAATAATAATTTAAAATACTGGCAACTCCGTTCAAATTGGTGAATTTATTTTCCGAAATACATGTGTGATTTCAATCTTTATTAGCGGCTACGTTTAAGCCGGCTTAGCTTTTGAGCCGAAAGAAGACGACGGCGGCACGGCTTGAAAAATAGTAACGGCTGTCAGCCGCCGCCGATTTGAGCCGTTTCGGCTTGTATCTTTGGTTAGCACGGGCTTTCTCCTAGAGTCTAATATTTGTAGATTCTCTGTTTGTAGATTCTTTAATCTGATTTCCGGAAACGTTTTGTACTGTTTAAGTTTACGAAATTTCCATCCCTTTTTAAAAACCCTTTTACGCACACTATTAAAAACTTTCTACATCACTATTTACAATTCGTTTCTTTCAAATAAAGTACTCTTATTTGTTATTATAACGTTTCTTCTTGCATTTTTAATCAGGAAACATTTTCTCATTTGCAAATCAGTTTCTTTTAGTTTTTTTTTCCTTCTTACTCTTCTATGTGCACTTTTTCTATTTGTATAAAAAACTCATTAAATCAAAACTCTTCAAAGTTTCTTTGCCATAGACAAGCGCAAAAAAAAGAAACAAGATTGCAAAAAAAAAAAATAGAAATAAAAAGAAAATTTTCATCATGAAATTCAATTAAAAACCCCTTATATCAAAGAGTTGTTGACAAGGATATTTATAGTAAGGAGAAAAATATATATAAAAGACATAACAGAAAAAATCTAAGAATCTTATGACAGTCTGTGTTAAGAGCAGGGCGCTGTCATCAACAACATCAGCGCCAACGCTGTCGTCATCATCAGCATCCTATACTTACATACATTCATCCTTACACTTGGTTAAGGAAATGCTTTAAGCAAAGTAAACTCAATAAAGATGCTTAAGTTTCATTTGATGTTACTTTGAAAATCACTAGGAAAAAAATGAAAACACGAGAACAGAAAATAATAACTAAAGAAGACACCACTCATCATCATCATCATTTCACTCATTCAACCATACAACATACCCCCGCATGCCAGCCTGCCTGCCATTCACTCTTTACATGCAAATGAGAGAGATTTTTGCAATAAAGTATAAAATATACTATGGTAAACAAAGTGGTAAGTAGTCTTAAGAAAAGTACAGATAACAACAAAATTAAGACAGAGTACTAAATGAAAAATTTACGAAAATAAAATTAAAATATCGATCAAATTTGGTTGGTAAGAGTTTGTCAGTCAGTTTTTATTATTTCTTGTTGCGAACTTTTTTTAAAAACTCAAACCCCTTTCGTTCTTTAAGGGAAATTAATTTGCCAGATAATAAAGAGTTTTTGGGAATATTTCAAGCAGTTTGCCTGAGGAAAATTAAAATAGAACTTAACTATTGCCTTAAAGTGGGCAATGAAATTTCAAATGTTCTAATGCCTAAATATATGCAATACAATTTATGGTTTTTAGAAATGTTTAGGAGTTATATAGTTTAATTCGGTAACCACTTCTCGTTATCGTTCAGTTTGTGATCAACTTAATCCGTAATAGAACTGAACTAGAACTGAACTAGAACTGAACTAGAACTGAACTAGAACTGAACTAGAACTGAACTAGAACTGAACTAAAACTGAACTAGAACTGAACTAGAACT
>NC_060954.1:13261754-13273769 GCF_022045245.1 Lucilia cuprina
AGTTCTAGTTCAGTTCTAGTTCAGTTCTAGTTCAGTTCTAGTTCAGTTCTAGTTCAGTTCTAGTTCAGTTCTAGTTCAGTTCTAGTTCAGTTCTAGTTCAGTCCAATTCAGTTTTAGTTCGGTTCTAGTTCAGTTTTAGTTCAGTTCTAGTTCAGTTTTAGTTCAGTTTTAGTTCAGATCTAGTTCAGTTCTAGTTCAGTTTTAGTTTAGTTTTAGTTCAGTTCTTGTTCAGTTCTAGTTCAGTTCTAGTTCAGTTCTAGTTCAGTTCTAGTTCAGTTCTAGTTCAGTTCTAGTTCATTTCTAGTTCAGTATGTATGTTCATGTTCAAAGTAATTCCATTCCTTTAAACTTCTGTGTTTTACACCAATACAACTGTGAAAAATACCAACAAAAACAACAACATCAGCAATATCTTAAAAACCAAGTCTTATAAGAGTACTCTGTGCTTCTTTTAACAAAATAAAATGAAAAAAATTAAAAAATATATAAAAAGTAAAAAGCTTGTGTAACGATGCCGCCGCCGGTGTTATATTTAAAACGCGAAATTTATAATGAGTAAAACCCTTGTACAAAATAACAAACCCCCTTTCCCTCCAATAACCCTCCACCCGCTAATAAGAAATATAAAAACAACAACAACAACAACACCAAATGTTTCCAAGCGACATAGATTACGCGCCCGTTAAAAAACAAAATAATAGCAAAAAATATTCATTTGGGGGGAAAGGAAAAATTGAGTAGAGCAACAGCAGGCAAATAAGAAGATATGTATCCTTGCTTTTTCTTTTGAAAATGTTTCTCATTTTCTAATTTTTTTTTCCTCATTAGAATACAGAACAGAATGAGTAGAAGCCGAGAAAAAAATACATGCTTTTAGCAAACATTTGTATCCATTATTTATGATGGAGTAGAGTTACATTTTATAATGTATTTAAAAAATTATTCATTTTTACTCAGCTGTGTGTGTGTGTATTATTTTGGTAGGAATTAAAGTTTTTAAATTTGGTTATGAAAAAAATTTAATGTTTAATGAAAAATGTCAAGAGTTGTAACGATCTAAATGTTTCTTAATGTTGTTATTATGACGATCTAGTTGGGGCATCCCTGTGATAACAACTGCTTCATCTATACCTTAACTGGTTAAATTTTGAACTGAAGTTGTCACAAGTTATTAGATTCTTGTCATGATTTTTGCCAGATGTCCAATGCCTTAACCCTAACATTACAGAAAGTGAATAGAAAAGAAATATCAGTTTGACTTATAGGACTATATAAAGATCTAAGATCCTTGATTCAAGTTGAAATAAAGATCTACAATTGAGCATTTGCTTAACGAAAACACAGCTACGATCGAAGCCGAGGTATTATTATTTAAAGATCTATGATTGAAGTAGATATTAGGAAGCTGAAAAAGGATAACCACAGATCTTTGTGATGTAATATATAAAGAGTCATTATTTCTGCTAATAAAATGTTTTTAAAAGATTCATTACTGGAACTAAATAAGGAAGCCGATTGAAGCAAAAGTCGTAACATAAGGATTTACCATCGAAAAGGGACGATAAAAAGACCTTCATTTGAAGCTGAACTATAGAGATCGGCGATCGAACTCAAAATAAGTTAAAGATCCATGGTTGAAGTGATTGAAGCTGATGAAAAGTGTAAGTATATAAGTGGTTAGTGTTCTAGTCTGGTTGACCGAAGTTGCTGGTTGGATTCCAACCTGAGGCACTAGTAAATGGGCGCACATTATTAGGACCTAATGTGCGCCCATTTACTAGCACCTCAGAGGCCTAGATGTTTTTCTTCGGATTGTCCTCGTCCTCTTTTTAAATTGTCTATCTAACTAAGATTGGATCGCTGGGATCAATTTCGACGAAATCCCAATTCGTGCTGCTTAACTGGATCCCAAAGGACTTGTTGCCCAGTAAAATAGCACTCACGACGGCATTCAGACTGTATCGCTGACGAGGAGAAAATATCAGAATTATCAGGGACTAAAATAGACTGAACGCCTTTATCAGAGTCGAATCTGAGACTCTTTTTCTTCTTATGTTATTGATCTCTCTGTCTATTCTTATCTCCGTCTTTTGCCATCTTCTACTACTAATTAATTCCTCTTCACTATTGTTTTTTATACAATAACTTTCTATGTCCTCTTTCTCTTTTCCTTTAATATACTCACAGGTATCACAAAGGGACCAAAAGGATCCACGTGTGCAATTCTAGCAGCCTGAACTACCAACAAACCAACCAAAACGATATACAGAAAATTTTCAGAAGTTAAGTTGCATAGAATTTTCCAATCAGAGTTCCTTAGGGAGGTAGTAATATCGACAATAAAAGAGTCTATATTGAAACAATAATACTTCGTCCAATGTTGGGTAACTCTGTTTCTTTACTTACCTCCAATTTCCAAATTCCGTAATATTTCCACCTGAATACGATCACTTTTCTGGGACCAAAGTCTCGCATATCTATTATGCGATTTGTTATTCGCTAGGATAGCTTTAAAATCTTGGTGGATATTGACCATAAGATGGTATCCCAGAATTCATTTCATATGAAAATTCTTTTACTTTTCCAGGATTGAATTTTCAATATGATCTCATTCGCTTATTTGCCGCCCAGACCAGTTTCGTCTCCCAGCTTAGATGCCTCCATATAACAATTAATTGAATACAATCACTATTCTGGAACCAAAGTCTTACAGTTTCCGAAAATTTGTATTTTACGATTTGTTCATTCATAGGATAGGCTCGGAGTCCAGGTACATATCGACCACAAGAAGTCTCCACGGAGTTATTCGCTAATTAACCGCTCACTCTTTAATGGTGGCAGTCGACTTTGAGAGCAACGGAAGATCGGTCTTCTGTAGCAATCCTAGCTTAGTGCCGTCAAATTCTTGAAAGTTTATAGACATTAATGTAATACCATCCGCATGATAATCATGTTCTATATTGATTGCAATTGTGTGATCTTATTGTTGACTGATCTACTAACAACGCAACGCTCCTCACACCTATACATGATATCTGGATGAATCTTGCTCATCTTGGTGTTATTGCAAGCCTTGGTATTTCTTATCTGCAGGGATTATAAACCAATGATGAAAGTATCCTTGACCTATGATCGAACCAGAAACTACGGGATATAGTAGCCCGCGTGACAGATATTCGAATGGTTCTCCGTTTTTGGAGAGGTCCTTTATATTACGGGATTAGTTCGAACAACAGATACTCCTTAAGAGGATTGACCGTGGGACTTTAACTTTAGTTATGAGTTGGTGGTAAACGAATAAGATACGAAACTAATCTGGAGACCATGGAATATCTCCTCATTGTCAGGGTTTATCCTATATATACTAGGACTACCAAAGTGGGATCCCTGTAAATACATACTTGTCTTTGGCTTCATTCATGAATCATTTATCATATTTCGTTCAACCGATTACTTTCTGCGTGGCTGTAAGGTATTCAAGGAAAGTATATGGTTCGATAAAGCCATGTACGAATATTACCCCAGTCTCCCTGAATTACCACCAGTTAAAATAATACCACAAAGTTGTTTGGCTGATGATCTTCCTCGACTTCTGTACGACTTTGGCGAGGAGTTACCGGAGTGGCTTCTCTTATCTATTTTGCCATAAGATGGGTCTAATCTTTTCAGCTTCGCTTCTAACAAGAATAATTTTATTTACTAAATCACTTAGCTATCAGCAATTTCGTAAAGTTTTCCAAAATGCTCACCTTAAACATTCTTTAAATTCAACTTGTTAAACTTTTTAAAGCTTTAAAGAAATCCAAACAATTTTGATTCGTTAATTTTAACTTTTAATTTAAATTAATACCATAATATTACATACTGTACCCCCTTCTAACTTCTTCCCTTAAGAAAAATTTAACTCTCTCTCTTTGCCTACACTAATGTCACCTTAAATCTAAATATTTTGCTCTGCTACACCCCCAACTCCTCCAAAAGTGTCTTACACTTTGCCAGATATATAATAAAAGCAAACAAAATGACATGCTCTTAACTCGTAAATTTTAAAAAAATTCAACCCTTAAATATATTTTTTTTAAACACCCAACCATTTTGGAGGGTTTTTTTTATTACAAACAAGAACACACCAATGTTGTTGTAATTCATACAAAGCTAAAAAACAGAAAAAAAAACTCTGGCAACATCTTAAAAAGGAAATGATAAAAACAACAACAAGCAAGCAAGCAGCAGAGATGCCATTATGAAAGGGGTCGCAGGTGCAGAGTTGTATATTTAGCTTTAAAGAAAAGTATGTGTATGTGTGTGTTGTTGTTGTTTTTGCTAAGATAAAACAACAAACAAAGTTATTTTTTTTCCAACGAACAAGCAGCAGAGTAACTTTATAACGGTATTTGTACTACACATTCGTATTTTAAAAGCGAAAGCGTATGCAAATGAGTTAAAGAAAAATAAAATATAAAAACTCACACAAAGTCAAATATTCTTTTATTTTTGGCTGTAATGCTTAGAGGGTGGTTTCTCGTTCGATGGGGTTTTGACAGAAAAAAAAGGATTTTTATACGTTTTCTGTGTTGTTGTTGTTGTTCACGCTAACTCATACAATTTTTATAGCTTTTAAAGTTGAATGCTTCATATTTGTTGCTGTTGCTCCTGTTCGTCTTTGTGCTGAGAATTTTTCCATGTTTTTTTTAAAAGTTGATGGGTTTTTTTTTTGGTATTCGTAGCTACTTCTCTTGTTTTTGGGATTTCGTTTCTTACAAGCGAACTTGTCATTTTGCATAAATTACGAAAGGAGTAAAAAAGGAAAGATATGTATGTATGTTTGTGTGTGTGTGCGTATATTGGTTTTGTAATAAAAGTTGCGATGCTTGTTTTAATTTTCGTATTTTATGCTTAAGATTGTTTTGTGAGCTCTACAGTGGGTATAAGGGGAAAGGGAAGAGATTTTGGAACATAGATAGATAGATAGATAGATAGATAGATAGATAGATAGATAGATAGATAGATAGATAGATAGATAGATAGATAGATAGATAGATAGATAGATAGATAGATAGATAGATAGATAGATAGATAGATAGATAGATAGATAGATAGATAGATAGATACATAGATAGATAGATACATAGGCAACACAGACAGTGGTCCAAGCAAGTCAGAACTGGTACTATTCACAACAAAGATAAAGCACATCCTACCTATAGATCTGCATATAATGGACATATCTGCTTGCAGCGCAGTAAGGCTTAACTCATCCGGAAGTTGGAGATCAGGAACGCTAAGATTTTAAGCTTCTTACCTCCAATCTTGAACCAACCATCCGAATATATTACCCCACACATAGACCTTGAAAGAGTCTTCAAAGTCAGAGATCCTTCCAGGAGCAAGTGGTGCAGAGGTATTCTACCGAGCGAATATACCACCAGAATCTTTATACATGGTTCTAAAATGAACTGCGGAGTTGGTTCTGGTGTCTTCTGCGAAGAAGTTGGTGAAAGTCTATCATGCCGTAGGCGGAACATATCGAGGTTGATAGCAGTAATAACAGGACACTGAGTTATAGGCAGACACGCAAGTCGGCTTGGTCTCCCTTACAATGCATTCTTGCAAAGACAGGGAAAAGGA
The DNA here is from genome assembly GCF_022045245.1 of Lucilia cuprina. Taxonomy (NCBI): domain Eukaryota; kingdom Metazoa; phylum Arthropoda; class Insecta; order Diptera; family Calliphoridae; genus Lucilia; species Lucilia cuprina. The sequence goes on from NC_060954.1 coordinate 13,267,383, forward strand.
AGAAACGGTTTTCCATCTCCTCTGCGAATGCCCTGCTCTGGCCGTAAAGAGAAACCGCTTCCTTGGCAATCACTTCATATCTATTCTTGGTGAGATATCAGAGTTTAGCTACGTGCTGGATCTAATTCTAAAAATACAACATATGACGAGTAGAGTGGTCCGGTCAGAACGGAGTCCCTTCGATTCTACTTGACAGTTCGCGCGTAGTGAACTACCACGTTAACCAACCAACCATATCAAACAGGAGAGCTATTCTACTTGTTATCGATAGGAGCTGATCTCAAAATACCTTAGTAGAGAGAGAGAGAGAGAGAGGGAGAGAATAGTCGGTCTCTTCTATACATGTTAGAAGTGTAGAGAAAATATATATTAGAATCCATTTTATTAGGTAATATCTAAGCATACGATCGTTAGCAGTGATCATCTTCAATTCGTATTCAGAACTAAAGGAGATGATCGTGAAGAGCTAAGTGTTTGAATGTGTAAAATTAACAAGTAAATTTTGGTATTCGTTTTAAGATATTGATGTTGAAATCTATTAAATTGTATAATTTTCGCTGACAAGACAAAGTTCGACTAGTCATAGTTCGACTACTACTTAAGCAGAGATCATCAGAGTTGATGATCATCTGCTTTTAAAGTCTTATAAAGATGTTAGCATTATGGTTAAGAACGCATGTTAAGAATGCTTTCTTGGGACCTACGTCTGATTCTGTACCCAAAGAACATATAGATTTAAAGAGATCAATACAATTACTTCTCTCTTTACGCTTAAGGACAATAATGATCTTCTTCAAGTTACATTTCTGTACAGAGGATCAAGATGATGTCTAATCAATCTAAATCACAATGTCATATGTTATATCATAAGCAAATCCTTTAAAGAAAACTTGTCCTTAATTCCTGCTTCTATGTAGCTCCCGCCACTTGTCATTCTTGCTTTTTCGTTATTTATTATTCCTTCTTTTTAATGACTTTTTTTCTTTTAAATAAAGAAAAATGGAATTGAAAATTAGAGAAGAAAAAGAAGCTGTAGTAAAAAAAGTAAACACGGGGAAATAAAACATACAGAAACAAACACACACACTCACAGCAATATGGTGGGTGAGAGTTTAGAGGTGACACAGAAGAAGGATAAAAGATTGAAAAATGAAAAATGTCTTTGTATTTAATGTATATTGCCTTTATTTTTCTTAATAAGCTCAAACATTAAAATAAAACAACTGAAAAAAGAAAGATAATCAATAAAATTTAAATTCCGAAAAGAAAAGAAATTAAAGGATATTAAAGGAAATACTAGAAAAATTAACAATCACACAAACACTTGCTTATCGATTTTAAAAGCTTTGTTTTCAATGAATTTTCCCAAGCAGAGTTTCATGCTAAAGGTACAGGATTCTGTTTAATCCTTTAATGAAATTTTGTCATTAGTTATGCTTTTTATAAGAGTTAACCACAATAGCAAAATATTTAAAACGAGTTTCTCTATAGTTTCAAATTTGAATATTGTTTATGATAATTGTAACCAGTTACCACTACCACCAACCATGCACAACACATCCCTAAAATTACAACAGCACAAACTTCCTCAAGTACAATGACATTTTACAAACAAAGCGTTGCGAATTTTTGCAAATTTTGTATTCATTGATTTACGATTACAACCGTTTTTTTTCTTTCCATGTATTTGTTTTCTATAAATATAATTCCTAAACAGCAAAATGTCTGTGTAATTGTTGTATTTTCTAGTTATTTATGTCTGTATGTTTGTCTGTATGTGTTTTTGCATGTGTCTGCTTGTGTTTAAACATGTATTTGTGTCTAAACAGGACATGTGTTTTACGCGCGCAAAATATTTCTATTATATCCTTTTTTTTTTGCCATAACAAGTCACATACATTCACACACACACACTTATTCTCATACTTTCACCAAATAAGTAGTAGACTGTAAACAATACTATATAACCATGAAAATAAACTGAAAGTCAAGTTTCAAAAACCGGTACATGAATATTATATTCGCTCGCATTCGATAACGACTCGACATTCTGTAAACGATGTTAAGCAACAACTTTGCTCTTACTTTAAAAACACAAAAACAATGCAAAAAAAAAAACACCATGCTACACAATTAAGGATCAAGGATATGTTGAAAACAACATGTTGCAAAAAAAAAAAAATGTTCATTTAAATTCAAGAAAAACTTACTTAAATTGTTGTAATTGTTTTTGTGAGCTAAATTAAAGGCAAAAGGAATAATTTCAGTTCAGAGTAATCGTTGTTAAAGTCACACTAAAACAAGGTCATTTTTTTGTTTATTGAAAAAAATTTAAACTTCAAATAGAGTTTCTAACGTCATTGAACCTTATGGTCAATGGACATCGTTATCGCAAATTGATTATTAAGGTTTTGCTTCAAAAGATGGATAATATTGATCAAATAAAAAGTACGTTCAAATGTGTGGCTCTAAGTGCCATACTTGAGGTCTCGATCAGTTTCTTGAAATCAAAATTTGTAGATAATCTTAAGAACTTGAGATATAAAGACGCGATTTAACATCTCCCTATTATTTCCGCTAGACTAGTTACTTAACTAGTCACTAGATTCATTACTTTACTAGAAAGTGGAATAGTTACTGGACTGTAGTAGTCATTACACTAGCAACTATATTAGTCTTCCGACTATTTACTAGACTAACTAATAGACTACTTACTAAACTAGTCACTAGACTATACACTAGAATAGTCATTAGATTAGTTATTATACTTGTCACTAGACTAGTCACTAGAATGGTCAGATTTATTATAACATAGAACTTGATACTTTACTAGAAACTGGAATGATTACTGGACTAGTCACTGGAGAAGTCATTAGACTATTCACTAGAATAGTTAATAGACTTGTAAGTAGACTAGTCACTAGATTAGTCGAATTATTTATAACATAAAAACTAATATAAAGTTATTTAATTACTTTACTAGAAATTGGAATGGTTACTGGACTAGTCACTGGAGTAGTCATTAGACTAGTAACTAGAATAGTCAGTATACTTTTCTGCTTCTTACTACATTAATTAATAGACTAGTTACTAAACTATTCACTAGATCAGTAACTAGATTAGTTACAAGTCTTTTCGTTGGACTAGTCTATACATAGACAGATTAACTATAACATAGAACGTGGAAGCAAACACTTCACATACATCCTTAAGGTCACAATCGATCTCCAGATTGAAAAAATTTTAGATCTGAAATTAATCTAAGACTACATGAGAATACTTCATTAGACGAAAACAGTAAGGACCCGAATTATTAGATTCCTTTGATCTAGTTCAACTAGGCAACCTACACAAATTCAATCCAATCTCTTACGAACCCAAAACTATCATTAAGCATGTAATTTCTAGAATCAAATTTTCGAAGTATAAATGTATATTCTGGATCCGGAGTCGATTAATTCATGCCTGTCATAAAAAGGGGGGGATTAGTGACATCGATTTTTGAAGCGGTTATCAAGCCAATTCTGTTCTATGGAGCTACCTTTTGATGGAAGGTAAATTTTAAAATCCTTAACAAGATTATAAGGAGAATCTTGATAACTGGATACTTGGGATCAACTTCAATGAAAACCCTATTTGTGCTGCTTAATTGGATCACGGCATACTTGTTGGCCAGTTAAATAGCACTCACAATAAACTCATGGTCTCACAGACCACATGGTAATGCTAGTATTACTGATAGGATAAGAAATCTACAGGTAAATATTGACTACTGCATCCCCAAACCCTTCCTCCGCAGAAACTTCAGTTTCGTCATCATGGAAAATTCAGGACTGGAGGGAGATCACTCTCCACGAAGCCTATCCGTAAAATCAGATGGCTCAAAACTAAGAGAACGGAAGGTTATTTCACATTATGGAATTAGGATTACTATTAGAATCGGTAATCATGTACTTCAATCAAAATATCATAATACTATGGCTACGTGGAAACGGAAAACTCTACATACAATGGTATCGCTGACGAGCTCGCGAAGTTGGGTTTGCTGTTGCCCGACTCGGATATAGACAATTTCTATGATACTCTCACAGAAGCATGAAAAAGACTCATAGATAACAGGTTCGATGAACTCTCACAGGCAAGATGGAGAAATGAACCAACTTGTACTTCTTTCTCCTATCCTATTTCATATCTTCAAAAATGATCTTCTATGTCAAACTTCCAACAATATCTGCCCTTACTATTCATTCAATTATAGGCCAAGCCCTCTAGAGATTTGGGCAATGAGGCGCAGTATGAATGAATCGTTAAATCATGACTTGATAAAAATCTGTAAATGAGATCGTGTTAACAAAGTCGACTTTGGCGCCCGCAAGACTCAATGTTGTTTTTTGATATTCTTACTATTTACACCACTTATATCAGACCGAAAATGGAATACAACTCCCATTTATGGGCCAGAGCTTTAAAGTCAATTTTATTAGCTAATCGAACGAGTACAAGAGAGGGCAAATGTATTTATCCGTGACAGTAGGGTATCCAACTCTATTGATTCACTAAAGCATCGTCGCAACGTGGTGTGTATTTCACTATTCTATCAATACCATAATGGAATGTGTTCCTCTAAAATAAGGGAACTCATTCCCGATACCCATATATTTTTACGCAGCACACGACTGTCATCGAAAACACACCCATTTGTAGTCGATTGGCAGTGGACCGCACAATACATTACATGGAAAATTTTTACTTTAGCTGCATTGTTCGTATGAGTAACAAACTTCCTACAGAAGTATTCCCCTTAACTTTCGATGTTAAAAGGTTTAAATCAAATGTCCACAAAACACCTAGTACCAGCACAATGTTCTGCACGAGTAGGGGTCATCTCCTAAGTGCTGGTCCAAGAGAAAAAATATATGACCAAAGAGCGCAGGTACCATCTTCAGGGCACAGCAAATTTGTTAACCATGCAATGCATCTTGGATTACCTTACATCGACTACTGTAGAAGTTGTCAAGATGAGACAGAAGAATAAACAAATGAACTTTTTGGTAGTTTTTTTGTTTTTAAAAGGTACTTTTTGAATTTTCTATAATATTGTACCAAAACACGTGAAATTTAGCATGTAGGGCCCGAATTAGACGAGAACCCATAGAAGGAAGATTTTGGTGCTTTTTCATTCTACAAAAGGTATTTTTTGTAGTTTCTATTGAAACTAGAAACGTGATATTTTGTATGTAGAGCCCGGAGTGAACTTTTTTTTTCTACAATTGTTTGTATTTATAAGGGAACAATAAAATTTAGACTTTAAAATGCCTGAGAAAAAGGATTTAAAAATGGTTAAAACTGGGGCTCATAAAATACTGTTTTAGAAGAGTTGACAAAGAAATGCGTGTGGCCTTAAATAAATTAATATAATTCTTATTTTGTTTATAATAAATATATAATTGGGTTTGTGTAATGTTTATACCCTACACCACTTTAGTGGGGTGGGTATATTGTGTTTGTGCTGATGTTTGTAACGCACAATAATATTGGTCCTATACCCACCTTAAAGTATACCAATCGGCTCAGAATAATTTTCTGAGTAGATTTCGCTATGTCCGTCCGTCTGTCCGTCCACATAATCCTTGTAATCAAATTACAGATCGAAATTTTGGAGATAATTCAATGAAATGTGGCACATGATCTGTTATGGTACCGTAGACGAAGCCTATTGTAAATGGTTAAGGTCGGCCCATTATTTCACCTAGCCCCCATACAACTGAACCCCCGAATAGGCCTTGTAAACCCTGTAATCAAACTACAGGTCGCAATTTTGGAGATAACTGAATGAAATTTGGCACATTATCTTTTATTGTACGGTAGACAAAGCCTATTGAAAATTGTTAACATCGGTCCATTATTTCTCCTAGCCCCCATACAACTGAACCCCCGAATAGGCCTTGTATGCCTTGTAATCAAACTACAGGTCGCAATTTTGGAGATAATTAAATGAAATGAAAAACCAAGTTCTATACTTAACTTGATGACCCTCATGAATTCTATTATAATAGGTGCTCATATGACCCTAGCCCCTGTGAAAAGCTCCCATCAAAATTTCACTTAAATGTCCACAATTTTATTCAACAATAAACGGTTTAAGTATATAAGGAGTGAGATGGAAAAATTCTTAACATACATATATGTTTATAAAAAAGAAACCACTAAACTTACAGCTTTATTTTTTTTTATTTGATTCAAATTATTATTACAATTTACAAAAAAATTTTTATAGTTTTTATCACTAGTGATGAAATTTTGAACCCTTTTCGGAAACCCTTCCATTAACGTTTTTATAGTGCTTTCTGTCACTTTGCTCGAACATGTAGTCCATCTCCGTTTAAA
>NC_060954.1:13273869-13276064 GCF_022045245.1 Lucilia cuprina
TCTGTTCTAGTTCTGTTCTAGTTCTGTTCTAGTTCTGTTCTAGTTCTGTTCTAGTTTTGTTCTAGTTCTGTTCTAATTCTGTTCTAGTTCTGTTCTAGTTCTGTTCTAATTCTGTTCTAGTTCTGTTCTAGTTCAGTTGTATTTGAGTATTATAAAAAACAGTTTAATTTTTTTTTTAATTTATATTTTACTTTTTATTAAATAATATTTTTTTAATATTTCATAATTTTTGTTATAAATTGTATAAATTTAAAACCTTATTGTTATAATTTTTCTTATAAAATATTAAAACTGTTAATAAGAAAAAACTTTTTTGAAAATATTAAAACAGGAAGTAAAAAAAAATTACTTATACAAACCAAATACCTCCAATACCTCTTAACAAATGTAAACCACAAATAAAATTAAGGGCTTGAAAACAAGCTCTTAAACAGACCCAAAGAATTTAAAGTAAATATAATAAAAATTACTAAAAAAAATATTTATAAAAAAAAAAACAATTTTTATAAGAAAATATTTCTTTTTGATAAAAAAAAACCTCTTTGTATATAAAAAATATAAAAAATTCTAAACCAAAAAAAGAAAAACTCCTACAAATACCTCATTAATTATAAATTCTTAAAAAATTAAAGAAAAATAATATATATAAATGTATATCAAGGCCCTCTAGTGTAAATAAAACTAAACTAATTTAATTTTATTTTTATTAAAAAAAAAACTTTTTTTGCTTATTTTATAATTTGTTAAAATAAAATTTTTGTTTATGCAACAAAAAAAGTGTATGGTATAAAAAGTTCCTCAGATTAAAATTTGAAAAAAAAACTAGTGAACTTAAAAGTAAAATTTGAAAAATAAAATTTATATTATTTATTTCAAATGAAGAAATATTTAAAATAATTTTTCTTTTTTAAATTTAACTTTAAATGCACTAATGAAATATTTCTTCAAAAAAAATAAAAATAAAAAAACAATATAAAAAACAAATGTATAGAAAAATAATAAAATAAAGTTTCAAAATATAATTTTAAGTTTTAGCTTAAATATTAATAAGTAAACTTTAAAATTAAAAAAAAAATTATAAAAAAAACTTTTAAATATAATTTTTTGTAAAAAACTAAAACTTTCTTAAATGTGTCAATTTTTTTATTATAAATATTACATAACTCCATAAATAAAATTAAATATATATAAAAAATACTTCTAAGTTAAAAAATAAATATCGTGCAATATATATATAAACTTCCTCTTTAACTTATATCTATATATATAAACAAAAATTGTTGTTTTTTTATTAATAATTAAAATATAAATTAAATTTAATAAATTTAAAAAAACAAAATGTAGTTTAATTAACATAAACTAAACTTAAACTTTAGACAAATTTTTATAAACTTTAACATAAATTATTAACAAAAAAAAGGCAATTAATTAATTACTTATAAGTTTATTGTTTTTATTAATGTGTAAATTAATTAATATAATAATTAAGCTATTTATTACTATTATTATTATTATTATTATTATTAATTATTATTAGTAAAAATGAAAACTGAAGCATTTAAAATTAAAATGGCGTTGAAGTGAAAAACAAAATCATAATAAATATTACAATATTATGTTAATGAGTATTACAAAAAAATATATATATAAAATGTTTTAATTAATTTGATCAAATGCGAGTCATTTATGACTCTTCTGCACGATTAAAATGATCATATGTATATGCGCTCATTTTCTGATCATAAATGATACATTCGCCGAGAGAAAATGTTACCCTAGACGCCACTCTACTAAAAGAGTCTTTTATGATCCTCATTTCCGAATTATTTCGACTTATTTTTATAACTATTTTGAATCATTCGTTAGCCGAACTACAGATCGTTTTACATTTATATTCAAATCATATTTTAGACATTTTTGAGTCTTTTCTGAGACATTTTAGGTTTGTTACAAACTTGATAGAAACACAAATTAAAACTAATAAGAATCTATACTCGGACGACACCGACCATATAATACCCTACACCTTTTACAAAAATATAATGTAATTTAGTTGTTTTAATAAAGCATTTAAGTAGAAATGTACCTTAGTAGTATGTTTATAGCGGATCCAGCGCAAGTCGATAAGGCAGTGCATATGTGTATAGCGGTTCTAGCGCAAGACGATAAGGCAGTGTATATATGTAGCGGTTCTA
>NC_060954.1:13276164-13277723 GCF_022045245.1 Lucilia cuprina
TAGTTCTGTTCTAGTTCTGTTCTAGTACTGTTCTAGTTCTGTTCTAGTTCTGTTCTAGTTCTGTTCTAGTTCTGTTCTAATTCTGTTCTAGTTCTGTTCTAGTTCTGTCCTAGTTCTGTCCTAGTTCTGTTCTATTTCTGTTCTATTTCTAGTTCTGTTCTAGTTCTGTTCTAGTTCTGCTCTAGTTTTGTTCTAGTTCTATTCTAGTTCGGTTCTACTTCTGTTCTACTTCTGTTCTAGTTCTGTTCTAGTTATGTTCTAGTTCTGTTATAGTTCTGTTCTAATTATGTTCTAGTTCTGTTATAGTTCTGTTCTAATTATGTTCTAGTTCTGTTCTAAATCTGTTTTAGTTTTATTTTAGTTCTGTTTTCTGTTTACCTGTTCCTTTGTTTTTTTTGAACTTCCTATTTTCGCTAATTCTTTTTTTACCACATTCTTTTTATGACACTTCCTCTTTTAATTTTTTCCCAACCATTTTTTATTAAACTTCCTCTGCATTTTTTGCGCTGGTAAAAAAATAGTTTTTTGCATTTTTTTTTTTTTTTTATTTTAAAATTTTACAATCTTCCGTTTTTTTTTGTATTTTTTTCTTACCACATGATGCTCTACATTTATTTTTTACTACCCACACGAACGGACCAAGCGAACTCAGACACATCATCGCACAGCAGGTCATTTTTTAGGTAATAATTTCAAGTCATTAAAAAATGCTAGAAATATAAAGCAAGGACATTGTCTTAGTATACATATGTATGTATGTGTGAGCATACTATGACTGAGTAATGTGTGACACATTGTCTGGTGATTTTTTTTTTTTTTCAAATGAAGTCAATGTCCACTTCTAATGTAGTTGTTTTTGCTGTACTAAAGGAATAGGTCCGATAATGAAACACACTTTTTAAAAAGTAAACCAAACACTACTTACGAACTGGTGGGAGTTTTTTTTAGAGACTATATAAAAAGGTCAATATTAACACATTAAAAATAGATCACGAGTTTTAGTTTTAATTGAAATATTAAATTTATTTAATGAAATTATATTTTTAATTTATAAATTAATTAAGGAATTCAAAGTATGAAATCTTAACAGATTATTTTAGATGAAAAAATACTTCCCGCGATGTGGAAAAGAAAGGAAGTGTTTGAATGCTGGGAATAAAATGAGGGGAAGTGCCAAGACTGTACAATATTCCTAACAGAGATTGTAATAAATTAACTAATTAGCTAACTAATTAACTAACTAACTAACTAACTAACTAACTAACTAACTAACTAACTAACTAACTAACTATCTAACTAACTAACTAACTATCTAACTAACTAACTAACTAACTAACTAACTAACTAACTAACTAACTAACTAACTAACTAACTAACTAACTAACTAACTAACTAACTATCTAACTAACTAACTAACTAACTAACTAACTAACTAACTAACTTCTACTTTAGTACTAGTTCTGTTCTAGTTCTGTTTTAGTTCTGTTCTAGTTCTGTTCTAGTTCTGTTCTAGTTCTGTTCTAGTTCTGTTCTAGTTCTGTTCTAGTTCTGTTCTAGTT
>NC_060954.1:13277823-13279880 GCF_022045245.1 Lucilia cuprina
AGAACAGAACTAGAACAGAACTAGAACAGAACTAGAACAGAACTAGAACAGAACTAGAACAGAACTAGAACAGAACTAGAACAGAACTAGAACAGAACTAGAACAATATTAGGACAGAACTAGATATTTTTCAATGTTTAAATAGTTTCGTTTTTTAGTAAATAATGTCATTAAATTGTCTTTTCTTTAAACATTAACACTAATTTCCCCATAACCTCTAATTGACCCCTCTAGGCTATTCATTATCTAAAATCCTAATGACAATGATACAAACCCTACACTCATCGTTTTTTTTTAATTTCCTTGACCACAAATCAATATCTTATTGATTACTTTTTTATATACTTTGATTTTGTCCCTAAAGTGTGTCACTTTTTCTTCCTATTCTTTTTTAAAGAAACTTATCTTAATATTAAAAAAAAACCCCTCACCCATCTTAAAAAAGGTCATATTAATTGAAAACTAATTGTAAACATGCTTCTGGCATGCGTCATCTACAAAAAAAATGTCAAAAACAAAAAAATGCATAAAAAATACCAGGTAAAAAACTTCAGCAAAAAAATGCAACAAATTGCAAGAAAGCAAATAAAATCAACCCTTTAAAGGAAGCAACAAACAGGATATTTACTTGTGATGCTAAGAAGATATCTATGCGCTGCAAAAAACATATGAAAAACTCTTTCTTTAAGAGTTTTTTTATTTATTAAAAATTATTATTAATTTCTAAATTTTCTCAACTAGTCTTTAAGTTACAATTTTGCGTTTTGACTTTTTAATGATTGTTTTATGGTCTCCTAGGGTGTTACTTAAAACAAGGACATTCTATTTGAAACCAAACGCTGTTTTCGTTTCTTGTATACAAACTAAACATAACGTAGTTAGGTAAATTTGCTACTTCAACCTATATATCCTTAATATAAACACACACACACACACTCTTACATACATTTTGCATATCCTTTGTCATTGTAAGTCTTATGCTTTTGTTAAAAGAACAATGAAAAAGAAAATATTTCTTAACAATAGAACTCTATTTTCTTGGCCGTTGAAAATGTTTCGACATATTCGCATAAATTTTCGAAAAACTGACCGTTACAAAGTAAAACAATACTTTTTCTTCACTGCATTGTAATTTTTGAAGAAAAGGGAAAGCGCAGCAAAACCCTTAAACAAAGACAAAAGGATCTGTCGTGTTAGTAAATGGAAAATATGTTGGTTCATTCGTTGGCAAATATTACGTAAAATTTAATCATTTTTCGTTAATCTTTTCGTTTTTCGTTAAAACTGAACAAAAGATCTTCGCCGTCTTGTGTTATATAAGTAGTTCATTATTTGTAAATGAAAATTTCTTAAGAAATTTACATAAAGGTAAAAATTTCTATTTTATGAAAAATCAAAATTGTCTCTGTTTCATGGTAAATATGTATCTTTAAAAAGGGATTAAGATTAATGTTCGCCTATGTTTTAAGGGAAAGTTCCATTGCTTTTATTTAAATGATTTTGAAAATCATCATCTTCATAGCGATAATTCATTAAATCAATATTGCAAATTTTTATTTTTGTTTACTTTCCCGCTTAAAATTGAAATTTTTTGCTGAAAATTGTTCTTATACAGTTTTTTGTATAGGAGCGATAAGAAGGTTCGCTATCAAACAATAAGCCTTTACTGCAGATTTTGAACTCATTGGCTTATCGTTAAGTAATTAGGTTTCGAAAGATTTTTTCTCTATTTCTTTTAAATAATAATTACTTCTTTTAACCGAAAATATTTAATAAAATTCATTTACTTAAATACAAATAAACTACTACCCAAGAAGCGAAAAGTAATAGAATTCTCTTCAGTGATTTTTGAAAACCTCCTACAATAGAACTAGAAAAGAACAATAATATTACTAAAACTAGAACAGAACTAGAACAGAACTAGAACAGAACTAGAACAGAACTAGAAAAGAACTAGAACAGAACTAGAACAGACCTAGAACAGAACTAGAACAGAACTAGAACAGAACTAGAACAGAACTAGAACAGAACTAGAACAGAACTAGAACTAGAACAGA
>NC_060954.1:13279980-13306130 GCF_022045245.1 Lucilia cuprina
AACTGAACTAGAACTGAACTAGAACTGAACTAGAACTGAACTAGAACTGAACTAGAACTGAACTAGAACTAGAACTGAACTGAACTGAACTAGAACTGAACTAGAACTAGAACTGAACTAGAACTGAACTAAAACTGAACTAGAACTGAACTAGATCTGAACTAGAACTGAACTAGATCTGAACTAGAAATGAACTAGATCTGAACTAGAACTCAACTAGAACTGAACTAGAACTGAATTATTATTGAACTAGAACTAAAGTTCAAATGAGAAAAAAATTTTATAATTCGGAGAAAAAATTGAAAAATATGAAACAAATTTTTTTAAAAACAAATATTTCAAAAATAATTTTGAAAACTTAAATTTGTGTAAATTAAAAAAAAATGAGTAAAAAAATATTTTTGTGTAATGACAAAAATTTTTAAAATAATTCAATTTTAAACTAAATTTCATAAATAAAAAACTCAAGATTTAAATGTTTTTTTTTCAAAATATATATTTTTCTCAGCAACAATTCAAATCAAACCATAATTTTCCTAATAGAATTAATTTGTTTTAAATACAAAAAAAGAGAAATAAAAAACAATAGATTTTTTTCTATAAATTTCAAGCAAAAACAATTATTATTTTTTCATAAAAATTATAATAATAATAAAACTTAAAGTTAATTTTGATTTTTTTAAAGTTTTTAATAATAAAAATAATAAACAATTTAGTTTTTTAAAAAAATTTCTTAAAGAATTTTTAATTTTGATTATTGAGGGGTTTTTTTTGTTATAAAAAAAAAATAAACTACAAAAACTAATTAATAATAAAAAAAATATAAAATAGATAAAATTAAAATTAATTATAAGCAAAGTCCAGGTTGTTTTTTTTTAAGGTTATGTGCAATTTGTTTTTTTTTAAGGTTAAGTAAATATTCAAATATTTGAATAAAATTTTTTAAGTTTAGGTCATATATATATATACAATTTTAAAAAATTATTTACAATTTAAAAACTTAACCTTAAAAAAAAGAGAAATTTACAATCTTTTGTTTAAAAAAAAAATTAAGAAAATTAAAAAATAATAAAACTTAAGGTAAAAAAAAACTAAAATATTAAAAATAAAAAAATAAACTTAATACTAATTAAAATAAAAAGTATGGCACCCTGGTTTGAAGAGCGTTTTGTACAATTTTGTTATAATTATGTGCAATTTTGGTTTTAAACTTACTACTTACTAAGAAGAGATTGATAGAGTGGGAGAGAGAGAGAGAGTTAGAGAGTAGATTGTTGTGCTAGTGTAAGAAAATAATGTTGTACTAGGGAGTTGTTGTTGTTGTTTTGGGTAATTCCTGTAGAACAAAATTTTAAAAATTTTGCTTTTGTTGAAAACACATTTGTTCCATTTGATGGAGAGCAAATTGGTTTTTTATATACAAATCTTTGGACTAAGTAAACACATACTTTTTTGGAGATTTTTTTTTTTGGGCGAAAGGATTTTCAAAATTCCCCAACAATTTACTGCAAACGTTGCTGTTGTTGTTGTTGCTGTTGTCTCATATACATGCTAGCAGCATCATCTAATTCATCCAAATCCAAATCATCATGCATCATTAGCATATTTGGTTCAGGGCTTTGAGCAGCCGATGAGGGATTAGAGCCAACATATTCTTGTCTCGGTGAATGCATGCTCAAATCCTCGGGTTCAGTTTGTTCGGGCATATCACTGGGTACATGCATTATTTGTGGTGGAGGCAAACGGAAAACACGTCTAATATCATTTGCCTTGCGATAGCGTAACGAACAGCTTTCATCAGTTTGACTGCCACCATCTTCGGATAGATCTAAGGGAGCATCTTCTTCCATTTGTGAAATACCAGCATAATTCATGATCGAATGATTGAGCATTGGTTTGCCAATTTCCATGGATTCTTCGGACCCATAGAACGATTTTTGATCACAATTCAAAATGCTGTAATCGTTGCTCATGGCTGGTGAGAGAGCTGGTGTTATGGGTGATTGTACACCACACTTGTGATTCATCAAATGATGACGGCGTCTGAATTTCATGTGACATTTCTCACATTCGAATGGCTTTTCGCCATTGTGCACCAACATATGCGATTTCAATTGATTGGAGTCACTGAATTTGCCATCACAAATCTCACAGGTATAGGGACGTTCACCGGTATGAACTCTCAAGTGACGTCTTAGATTGGCTACTTGCACAAACTGGCGATCGCAGTGGGAACAGTGATAGGGTTTTTCGCCGGTATGCAAACGCATGTGGGTTTTCAAATGATGATCACGGGTGAAACGTTTATGGCATTCGGGACATTCGAAGGGTTTCTCACCGGTATGAGTGCGTTCGTGATTTTGCAAAACATGTTTATAGCCGAAAGAGCGAGAGCAGATTTTGCAGGTGAAACTTTTATCGCGAGCAGCACCGTCTTTGTTGGCATTGGCAGCGGGACTGGAGACATCATGGCTGGAGGAGTTGGGTGAGGAGCCTGAGGAGGGTGGTGAAATGGGTCCAGGGGTATTGTATAAATCACTAACACTCATAGAGATTTCCATGCTGGGCGAAATGAGATCTTTTTTCACCGATAATTTGCGAGCCTTTTTAGCGGGCAATTCTCCTTGTGTCGAGGCAGTGGGTGAAGTCATGCTTAGACTGTGCTTATTCGCCTGAGGTGTATTAATATTAATGGGTGAGTGTGGTGAAGCGGGTGGTGAATGAGGAGCAGCATTGGCTAGATTAATGCCAGCTGGATTACCAGCAGCCCAGGAACCAAATAAAGTAGCAGGATGATGAGGAAATAGTGTGGAAGCCAAAGTAGACATGGGCAATTGTGCCATAAAGGCGGCAGCTGCTTGACGATTGGCAGCCAGCAATTGTGTGGGTGAGAGCATGCCAAAGGCAGAGGCAGCAGCAGCTTGTTGTAGACCAGGATACATGGCGGTATTTGTGGCAGAGGTATTGGCAGACATGGGTGGTGATAAAGACAAAGAACGATCGACTTCTTCGCGTTGTTGCATGCCAGCTAAAGCGGCGGCCAAAGCTAGAAAAAGAAAAAAAGGAAAAAAATAAGTAAAATTGAAGGATTTTTTTAAATTTTTTAATTTTATAATTTTTTAAAAAGTTTTAGATTATCTTTTTAAGATTTTTTTTTTGGAAATTTCTCTACTTACTTCTTGTTTGTGCGTCTTGCAGCAAAGATATGGCCATAACTTGTTTACAGCAAATTAATTGTTAATTGTTTTTTAAAGTTATGTTTTAAAATTTCGTGTAAAACACACGAAATTTGTTTTAACAGCTTTTAAATCCAAATTCCAGGAGTTGTGGGTGTGTATGTTAATTAATCCTTTAAATGGGTTTTTGTACTTTTAGTTGTTGTTATTTTTATAAATTTCCGTTTTGTTGATGTTGAGGTATGTTTTTTGTTTAAGAGGTATTTCACGTTTTTTTTCTGGTTTTAAATTTACAAAATTCTTTAAGACACTTTTCTTTTAAAAAATTAGTTTTTTCTTTTAAGACTGATGATGTCTTTTCTTGTTGAATTGTAAATTACAAATGATATGATATTTTTAAAAATCCTTTTAATTTATACACTATTTTTGTGTGGTAATAATAATATCCTTTTATGAGTGTATATGTAGGGTTTTACTTTTGAGTAGGTTTAGAGGTAAAAAATATCCTTTTAATTTGTTGTTGTTTCTTTGATTGAGTAAAAATTGTATAATTTTCTGATATTTTTTATATAAAAATAATTACTTTTTTAAAAAAAAAACACTTTTTGTTATTTAACTTATTTCTATATAATTTTTTTTTCTTGTTTTAAGTAGTGGTTTTTTGTTTGTTTGGTTATGTAGTTATGTTTGTTATAATGTTTTTATATATTATTTTTTTTAAATTCTTATATTTTCTTTGTTAGATGTTCTCTGTTAAAGAAGCAAATCACAACTGATACTTTCACTCCAAAAGTGCATGGTTTATGTACTCTAGTGACGTTCTGTTGGCTCTTGTCTGCTCAATTGTATAAATTGTTGTTGTTTTTCTTTATATCACACACATACGCACACACAAAATCAACCCTCATAAACAACAAACCCTTGTTTAGTTATTATCACATAACATTTACTCTTTAACACATCACATATACTCTTTCACTTAAACTCACTCACTAGCTTGCTTGCGTGCTCTCTCTATCTCTTTGCATACATTCTCTTTCCTTTAGTTTAATCAACAAACAGGTAGTTTTTCCTTACAATTTCACTCATTTCTTAACTTTCTCTACCTACCCTTTATGTTGTTGTTATTGTTGTTACATTATTATGTAAATTTTTTGTGTGCTTACCTTTTTTTCTTCTTCTTTTAGGGGACCTCGTTAATCTTAGCGGCTTTAGTATTACAAAAAACTAGAGTAGCCTGCTTTAATTTTTTTTATTACCGCTCATAAACATTTTATACACTCATACATTTTTACATTCCTTTACTAAAAGTCAAAATTTTTGAAAATATTTTTGTTGTTTTTCTAGCTCTCATTTATTTAGCACATGAGTGACATATCACAAGGGGAAATTATGTAAATTTTGATGTGATATTTTAAGAGTTTTTTTCGTTGATTTATTATGAAAAGTTGGAGGTGTTTTGATTTGTTGCTAATAACAGGGGCTTGGAGGTTGAAATGTTTAAAGCAAGGGGGGTATAAAAAGTTAGCTAAAGTAGAAAGGAAAGTTTAAAGACTATTACTTCTTTTACTCATTCTAGGGAATATGTTAGATAGTCTTTACAAAGGAGGGCATAAACACAACTTCTACGCATTTCTTTACAACAACCAGTTGCAACCAGTTATAATAGCATTACTTTTGGCACCTATTCTAGGCAATATGGTAGAAATATATTACAAGGAAAGATGCCAATAGAACTTCTCAAGATTCTTTTACAGAAACCTTAGAACTAGATTTTAAACCATTACTTCTGTCATTGATTCTAGGAAACTTTTTAGAAAGAAATTACAAGAAAGTACTTATGATCTTTTACAGATTTCTTTACAACAACTTTGGAAGTTTGAGTTCAGTATCGATTCTGGAGAACATTGTGGAAAGGAATTACAAGAAGGTGGTGCTAACAGGGAACTAGTTTTTAGACAATAACTTTTGACATTCTTTCTAGGGAACATTAAAATAGGGATTACAATTAAAGATGCCAAAAGAACTTCAAAAGATCCTTTTACAGCAAACTTAGAACAAGTTTTAAGACAGCAATTTTAGAACTAGTTTTTAGGCCATTACTTGTGGCACTCAATCAAGGGGAATGTGATGGAAAGAGATTACTATTCATAATTTTCTCTACACTTTCATAAATTTCTCTAAAACAACTAGTATTCAGACAATTACTTTAGGGAATATAGTGGATAGGAATTACAAGAAAGTAGTGCCAACAGAACTTCTACAAATTTCTTTACATCAAACTTAGAACAAGATTTTCAAACTAGTACTTCTACCACCTATACTAGGGCACATTGTAGAAGATGATTAAAGAAAGGGTGCCAACAGAAGTTTTATAGAAAACTTGGAACTACTTTTTATCTCATTACTTTTGGCACCAATTCTAGGCAATATTGTGGAAAGGAATTACAAAGAAATGGTGTCAACAGAGAACTTCTAAAGAATTATTTATAGTAAGCAGTATTTGAACTAGTTTTAAGACCAGCACTACTGACAGCCATACTACTGAATAATGCTAAACGGAACTTCTATGCATTTCGATACAGCAACTTTAGAACTTACACTACTTCTAAGGATGCGATTGAAATTGTTCGAAATTAACTAGTTCTAGAACGATATGGATCTGTGTTGTAATGATAAAGTACTACTAAAGGATTTTCACGGCTCTCGTTCTTTGACAATGAAACACCTGCAAGTTTGGAAACAACTTCTACAAAAGCGTTAAAAAAAACTGAAAAGAAAATATCAAGAAATTGTTTTAAATTAACAAGTTATAGAACGTAAGCTAAGAGAACTTGTATAGATTATGGCGCCATTTCTATGAAGCCTTATTGTTATGCAAAAATCTTCAAAACTGTCGCTGTTTGACAATTTTGAAAACATTGTTAGGATCGATCCATTTGATCAAGTGAAAATCCTTTATTCAAATTTAAATTCAAATCATCATAATTCATTATTCACGGTTTATATTAATTGGAGAATTTCAATGGTTTTTGGCGTAGAATCGCTGCCTAGTATGAGTATCGACTTTATTGCGTTTCGATAGAACCATTTCTGCAATTGAATAAAGAATACGTTCTAGAATCTCTACATAGAACGAGTATCAACATCACAAAGTTTTCATGCAATAATTTCTGCAATTGAATAGAAAACTAGTTCTGCATCGCTATATAAAACAAGTAACGACTTTATAACCTTTCCATAGAATAATTTTCGCAATGAACAAGCCTTAGAATCATTTCTCCAATTAAATAGAGAATTAGTTCTAGAATCGCTGCATAGAACGAGTATCGACTTTATTACGTTTCTTTAAAATCATTTCCGAAATTGTATTGAAAATTGGTTCTAGAATTTCTGTGTAGAACAATTATCGACTTCATAACGTTTTCATGGAACCATTTCTGCAATTGAATAAAGAATTAGTTCTAGAATCGCTGCATAGAACAATTATCGTCTAGTTCTCTAGAATCGATACATAACGTTTTCATTGATCATTTCTGCAATTGAGAACTAGTTCTCTAGAATCGATGCATAGAACGAGTATCAACTTCATAACGTTTTCATTGATCATTTCTGCAATTGAATAGAGAACTTGTTCTAGAATCGTTGTATAGAACAAGTATCGACTTTATAATGTTTCCATAAAAACATTTCCGCAATTGAATAGAGAATTAGTTCTAGAATCGCTGCGTAGAACAAGTCTCGATTTCATAACTAGTTCTGGAATCACAAGTCTCAACTCTATTAAGTAGTTTTAAACTTGTAACGTAACTAGAACGTCAGTCAGTCCTCAATTGTCGCTCCATTAGTGACTATTTATTTAGTCCTTTTAATATAAAACTCTCCAAAAAAATTAATCTTTCCCCAAAGTTTTCTTAAATTTTAATAATAACTCAACCTCTCCTTTCACTCTAACAAATCGCATTCTATTTCCCCTCTAATTTAAATTTTTAATTAAACCTTTCTTCTTTCGCTTATAACTTAAAAAAGAACACATTTACTTCCTTCCCCTTTTATCCTGAATGTAAAATAAAAACACTCAAAATATTTCCCCTTAAATTTACATAAAATTTCTATATACTTTTTAACCAAATAAAAAAGGCCCCTCATCTACTAAAATGTAGAACAATCCTGCCTTATAGGCTTTTATAAAGTATTCATTGATATTTACTTCCGTTACTCATACATTTACTCTACTCCTCTTGGTAGTAGTGTTAAAGAAAAACTCTCTCAAATATTTCTTTTTTTAAGCAGTTCCTTTATATGAATTTTCTTATAAAATATAAATAAATAAAAAGGCGCATACTCCGCTCTTCTTTTTCATATAAATGAGAACAACAAAAACAACTGGTTATTTATATACTTTTTCTTATGAAATTGTTGTTGCTGTTTAATTTAAAAACAAAAACATTTCATGAGTATCGGCTCCCTTTTGTTTGTTTTCTGTTTTCTGCTTTTTTTTTGTTTCAACATTCATCCCCCTTTTATTGTAACAAAAAAAAGAGCTGTTGTTTTTGTTTTCTACTTACTCGTGTGAGTAAAGAGTGAGAGCACTCTTTCCTTAACATTTTGTTGTTTAGTTATGTGTGTGCATGTTGAGTATTTCCGTTTTATTAAAGGGAAGTAATGGGTATATGTGACAGCGCCATACTTGTTATAAGTAAATGAGTGAGTTTTCTTAGAAAGGGGATACAATTTTAAGAGTGTTTTTTATGTTTTTTTTTTTAATGTAGGGGTAATAAAACTGAGTGAGTTTTTTTGAAAAGATTATAAAAAAGGGGAAATTTTTAAATTAAAAAAAAATTTGGTAGCATTTAATTTAAATATTAAATGATGAGCAATAAAATGAAAATTAAGGAAATTAAGTATTGGGGTAAATTATGTGAAAATATTAGTAGAATATAGGAGAGCAAGTAATTTGAAGTTACGTTTTTAAATTATTTATACAAAATGTTCAAATTTAATTTTTAAAATTTTTATTAGTTTATAGTAAATCAAAATTGTAATTTATTCGTAAGGTTTCATGAAGATCGCTCCGTATTGTATTAGAGTTATAGATCAGTATAAAAAAGAACTAAAACTGAACTAAAACTAACTAGAACTGAACTAGAACTGAATTAGAAGAGAACTAGAACTAAACTAGAACAGAACTAGAACAGAACTAGAACAGAACTAGAGCAGAACTAGAACAGAAATAGAACAGAACTAGAACAGAACTAGAACAGAACTAGAGCAGAACTAGAACAGAACTAGAACAGAACTAGAACAGAACTAGAACAGAACTAGAACAGAACTAGAACAGAACTAGAACAGAACTAGAACAGAACTAGAACAGAACTAGAACAGAACTAGAACAGAACTAGAACAGAACTAGAATAGAACTAGAACAGAACTAGAACAGAACTAGAACAGAACTAGAACAGAATTAGAATAGAACTAGAACAGACCTAGAATAGAACTAGAACAGAACTAGAACAGAACTTGAACAGAACTAGAGCAGAACTATAAGAGAACTAGAACTACAATATAATTATAACTGAGCAAAGTCCCGTTAGGTTCGCGGCCGGAATGCTTAGACTGTCATGACGCAGCCCTATAAGTAGCTTGATGACTCTCACTTGAATATTGGCCATAAGGACATACTTACAAGAGGTGGAATTGCAATAGACTCGATTAGTTGGGCTAACGCATTAAAACTAAATTTTTCTTAAATAAGTATCAAGAAATCCCGAAAAAAAACAAAATTCTTTTTGTTTTCAAAGCAAAATAAGTTCTTCCCTTAAAACTATATTTTTTCTCAAAAACAGTTTACCAAAAATCTTATAAATTATTCCATGATCTTTATCAAAATCATGCAACAAATGGTCACACTTATGTTAAAAAATAAATAAATTCTGTAAAATGACTTTTTTTATTATCCCTCTTATCTAATTAATTTTGCATGAAAATTACCCTTGAAAAAAGATGCCGAAAATCTTAAAAAAATCGTATTAACAACTTTCTTAAGTATCAAGGAACGTGCCTTAAAAAATTACAACTCCCTAAAAACAAGCATTAAAAAACACCCTGCCTCCCCTAAAAACGTCCCTTTCTTTTTGTAAAACTACTTATGATCTTGTCAAATAAACTCAATTTTGTATAAAATCATCATCATTGTCTTTTTTTAATGATTCTTTTTTGGAAATGTTATAAGTGCTTATATAAACTAATATTTAAAAAAAAACCCCTATTATCAACACATCAAAAAATCATTTTGCCCACAAATATTTGATAGTCTATTAAAAAATATTTGCAGAGCAAATATCACAACTCATTGAATAAGAAAACCCTTTATAAAAGTGTTACAAATTGCTAAAAAATTATATTGTGATCAATGATCATCATCATTATAAAAACCAAACATAAAAAATGATTTTTATTATGTGGGTTTACAACCCTTAAGGGAGGATCAAAAAATTGTAAAAAAAGTAAAAGTGTTAACAAATGTTTTCCTCGGGTGTAGACAAAATAGTTGAAATTGTAGATTTTTTATTTATTTATTTGATGTTATTATTTGTTAGAATTCTTTTTAAGGGATTTTGATTTTTTGGGGAACTGTTTGTATTGTCTTTAAATCCTTTTTTTATTTATTTGCTTTTGTGCTGTTTAACTCTTTGTTTGTCATTGAGTGAAGTGCAGTTTGGCAAATCCTTTACATTTTCATTAAAAATTTGGATGATTTTTTTTATAGAAAAAATATTTGCTTTAGGGTTTTAAATTACATAAATTTTGGGTAAATTTTGAAGGTTTTTTATTACTGAACTAGAATTGAAGTAGAATTGAACTAGAACAGAACTGGAATAGAAGTAGAACAGAACTAGAACAGAACTAGAACAGGACTTGAACAGAACTAGAACAGAACTAGAACAGAACTAGAACAGAACTAGAACAGAACTAGAACAGAACTAGAACAGAACTAGAACAGAACTAGAACAGAACTAGAACAGAACTAGAACAGAACTAGAACAGAACTAGAACAGAACTAGAACAGAACTAGAACAGAACTAGAACAGAACTAGAACAGAACTAGAACTGAACTATAATCAACTAGAAATATTTATTTTAACTTTGTATTCATATTTCTTAACATAAACATTAAAGGTCTTAAACTGATAAATACTGCTCAAAAAAAAAAACTAAAAAAAAACTTAACAAAATAAATGATCTTTAAAATTGCATTATCATAATTAGAACATAATTATTTAGAGCAACTATGTACTTTTCTATACCTAATTATGTTTCTATGTCAAGAAAAAAAATTAAAAAGAAAACAACAACAATATACAAAGGCTTATCTCTTTGCAAAATAAAAAATTCTAGAGTTTTGTTTTTGCTAAAGAAAGTATTGACCCTCTAAGAAAAATAACCTTGAATATGAAATTGAAATGTTTAGTTAATGTTTTTGTATAAATGAAAATATTTTTAGCATAAATTGTTTAAACAATTTATAGTTGTTTTGCATTTTTGTTTTGTTTTTGCTAACCAGTGCAAGTCTAAGAAATCAGTAATTAAATTAATTTCTTTTCTAAAAATAGTGGCAAATGTGTTTTTATAATAAAGGCCTCTCTCGAGAGAGAGAGAGATAGAGATTTCTTTCTGTATGATCTAGCTGTTTTCTTAAATTTTGATCTTTATTAGTTAAGAAAATATGTATGTATGTTGTTTTAGCAAATCTTAAAGATTTGTCAGACTCTGAACATATGTCTCTTAGTTGAGCTCCGAAAAAAGAATTAGTTTACGAAATCTGGAACTTAAACTCTTTTCAAGCTTAAATGCACACCAAAAAAATCCGGGGGTCTTAAAAACTCATTAGTTGCAAGACAATTTTCCCCCTACTTTAAATTTTACCAAAGGGTTTCTGGTCTACTTGATCAGCCTAAAAAAAAACACACACATATTGTGCATATTTTACTGTATAAGTCCGGCTTCCTTAAGTAATATCCGTTTTTAAACTTAATTTAAAGAAAATATTACTTAAAATTAAATATCATTATTTAAATATTCTACAATTTATTCCTTCTTTTTTTTGGCATTTAGTTCCATTCTTCTAAATCTAATGGGTGATTTAATGATGTGTAATCCTGGCTTAAACGACACATTTACATAAAATCCTGCTTACACTGTGGTTTTTCGCTGAGTGTATGCGAACATGAATGTGTGCGCTACTTTACTCGATGAGTTTCTTAAAAGATTTATTTAATCTTAGATCAAAATCTAAAATCTAGATTTTGTGGTTTCTTGTCCACCAGTTTGATGTGAAGAGTTTTTGAGTATGTAATGGAAATCTTGGTTAACTAATTCATTAACTAAATCAGGGCAAATATGCAGGAAAATCCCCTATAAAGTAATGAAGTGTGGCAACCATATGTTATCTATATGTATGTAGGTGGTATGTAGTGATCTTTAAGTGTCGTAAGTAATTCCAATTTTTAAATACTTAAGTACAACATGATTATTTTTAATTTGTAAGGAATAAACACAACTGTACTCTACACTCTTCATATTTAGTTTGAATTAAAGGACGTCAAAGCTCTGTATAGAAAAGTGTCTCCTATGCTTAGGAAAATGTCTTCTATAGACAAGACTTCTATAGAAAAGAGTTTTTATTAGACTATTTTGTATAGAAATTTGTCTTCTATAAAAGTTTTCTATACAAAAGTATATTCTATAGACAGTTTTCTATAGAAAAGAGTCTTCTCAAAATAGTTTTTTGGAAAAGAGTCTTCTCAAAACAGTTTTCTATAGAAAATCGTATTCTATAGATAGTTTTCTATACTTCTATAGAATACGACAGTTTGCTATATGGATGTGTCTTCAATGACAATTTACTATGGAAAAGTGTCTTCTATACAGATGTCTATAGAAAAGCATCTCCTATAAACAATTTTTTATAAAAAAAGTGTCTTTTATAGACAGTTTTCTATAGAAAGTGTCTTTTCCAGATATTTTTCGTTAGAAAAGTGTCTTCCGTAGACAGTTTTCTATACAAAGTGTCTTCTATAAAACGTTTTCTATAAAAAAGTGTCTTCTATAGACAGTTTTCTTTCGAGAGAGTCTTTTTCAAACTGTTTTCTTCCGTAGAAAATTTTCTATAAAAAGTGTCTCCTATACAGATGTCTATAGAAAAGCGTATTCTACAAACAGTTTTCTATAAAAAGTGTCTTCTATAGACAGTTTTCTATAGAGAGAGTCTTTTTCAAACTGTTTTCTATAGAAAAGTGTCTTTCGTAGAAAGTTTTCTATAAAAGAGTGTCTTCTATACAGATGTCTATAGAAAAGCGTCTTCTACAAATAGTTTTCTATAGAAAGAGTCTTTTTCAAACAGTTTTCTATAGAAAAGTGTTTTCCGTAGAAAGTTTTCTGAAAAAAGTGTCTTCTGTAAACAGTTTTCTATAGAAAAGTGTCTTCCATACAGATGTCTATAGAAAAGCGTCTTCTACAAACAGTTTTCTATAAAAAGTGTTTTCTGTAGACGGTTTTCTATAGAAGGAATCTTTTTCAAACAGTTTTCTATAGAAAAGTGTCTTCCGTAGAAAGTTTTCTTCTATTTCAGATAGTTTTCGTTAGAAAAGTGTCTTGCGTAGACAGTTTTCTATAAAAAGTGTCTTCTATATAGATGTTTATAGAAAAGCGTTTTCTATAGACAGATTTTTATAGAAAAGTGTCTTTCGAAGACAGTTTTCTATAGAAAACTTTTTAAATGTCTTCTATAAACAAATTTTTATAGTGTCTTCTCTAGATAGTTTTCTATAGAAAACTGTCTACTCTATATGAAAGTGTCATCTATAAAAAGTTTTCTATAGAAAAATGTCTTTTCGAGTCAGTCTTCTATAGAGAAGTGCATCATCTATGCAGTTTTCTATAGAAAATTTTCTTTTATAGTCAGTTTTCTATAGAAAAGTGTCTTCTTTAGACAGTTTTCTATAGAAAAGTATCTTCTTCTGATAATTTTTACAGAAAAGTATCTTCTTTAGACAGTTTCTATATAAAAGTCACTTCCCTAAACAGTTTTCTATAGAAAAGTATCTTCTCCTGATAGTTTCTACAGAAAAGTGTCTTCTTTAGAAAGTTTCTATATAAAAGTGACTTCTCTAAACAGTTTTTTTATAGAAAAGTGTCCTCTGATGACAGCCTTCTATAGAAAATTATCTTCAATGGACAGTTTTCTATAGAAAATTATATTCTACGAACAGTTTTCTATAGAAAATTATATTCTACGAACAGTTTTCTATAGAAAATTTTCTTCTATGAAAAGTTTTCTATTGAAAATTGTCTTCTATGGACAGTTTTCGAGAAGTAATTGCTTTTTACAGTATTCTATAGAAAAGTGTCTCCTTTTAATCGCTTTCTTTAGAAAAAGTGTCTTCTTTTACTAGTTCTCTTTATAAAAGAGTCTTCTGTTGACAGTTTTTGATACGAACTTGTCTTCTCTAAAGTAACTCATTAAGACAATTTTCTAAAGAAAGTTTTTCAATTAAAAATTCATAAAAATTTATCTTTCCTTCTAAATAGTGGAATAAACTCTCTCTCCTTTAAAGAATCCCTATTTATCTCCATAACAACATACAGCATGCTTTTGGCAGACGTCAAAGAAGACAAAATTACATAAGAATAAGAAATAAAAGCCATTAACAAGATCTTTAAGATCAATATAAACAACATAGAAAAAAACTCCACTTTTTTATTAAATCTTAAAAAAAAACAATCCCTACATTAAAATCCTTAAAAAAAAAACAAATACAAATATGTATAAAAAACCAACCACACTTAGAACGTGCTACTTACTACTGCAGCCTAACGATCTAGAAGCAACAAGATACCACGTGATCATTACATAAACATATTTAGTTTTATATATCCCCTCTTTTTGATATAAAAAAGAGACATTTTTATATAAAAAAACACGCGCGTATTTTCAACACACGTTTATTAACGAAAACTCTTATGTGTGTGTCCTTTTTGAAAAAAAAAACAGGATCTAGCTAGCAGCATATGTTGCTTGATCGTTGAGGGAGAAAGAGAAGAGGATGCTGCTGTTTAAGCCTCATAAAGGTAAATAATCTTAAATGTATTGAAATCATCAACAAAATGATTATAAAATGAAAATATTAAGTAAAACAGCCGTGTGTTTTATGTCAAGAAATCACCCTTAATTGTATTTTATAAAAACAAAATTTTGTGTAAAAAAATTATTTTAAAAACGATCTTGCACTGAAAATGAAAATGATTATTTTAGGTATTTTATTTATATAAAAAAAACGAAGATCATTAAATAAATATGTTTAGAATATATGCAAAAGGTATCATGATGATGATGATGAATGCAAACAGGCATGTGTGTTTTTGATTATTTTTCATATCCTGATCCTTATTCATAGAGTTTTTCTTTAAGTAATCACTTTTCCTTTTCTTATGTATAGACTTATTATAAACCAAGTGAGTCTTTTGTGTGTGTGTGTGTGTGTTTTTTTTTTAAGATTTAAATTTAGTTTTTTATCTATTTAAAAAAGGAGGAGGTTATCCGGCACACGTTTTGAGTTCAACAGTCGGCGTAAACTTCCTTTCGTTTAAGACAGAACAAAAAAATTTAAAAGTGAAATTGTTTAAGGATATTGAGGTATTTGGTTGCACCTTGTTGTAAGACACACGAGTTTTGCGGATTTACATACATACATACATACATACATACATACACATTTAGATTAAGGTTTAACATGCATTTAGTCCTTCGCATTATGTATGTGTGTTAAACAAATGTAAAATTTCAAAAAATTAAAGAAAAGTGAAATTTAAGACAATTTTTTTACGACAAAAAAAAAATGATTACGCAAAATTAGAAAATTTTCAAACATATGTTTTCTTTAAAGAAAATAAACGTATGTTGTAGGAAAAAAGTCAAGGCGCCAAATTTTTTTACTAAAATAAAAACAAAAAAGTCCACTTTAACTAGACACTTTTTTAAACAAAAGATTCTGTAGAAAGTTTTAAATAGTATTCTATGGTGTCTGCTAAAGGCAGTTTTCTATAAACAAGTATTTTCCAAAAACAGTTTTCTATAGAAAAGTTTCTTTTGTAGACAGTTTTCTATAGAAAAGTGTATTTTAAAGACAGTTTTCTTTAGAAAATTGTCTTCTTACGACAGTTTTTTATAGAAAAGTGTTTTCTCAAGAGAGTTTTCTATAGAAAAAGTTCTTCTTCAGTCAGAAAAAAGAGTCTTCTCAAAATAGTTTTCTATGGAAAAGTGTGTACAGTTTTCTACAGTTAATTCTCTTCTCTAAATGTGTTTATATAAAAAGTGTCTTCTCGGAACAATTTTCTATAGAAAAGTGTATTCTATAGACAGTTTTCTACATAAAATTATCTTCTCTAGATAGTTTTCTATAAAAGGAGTCTTTTTAGACAGTTTGCTATATGAATGTGTCTTCTATGGACATTTTTCTATAGAAAAGTGTCTTCACGAGTTTCTATAGAAAAGTATCTTTATCTTTTCCATAGAAATGTGTCTTCTCCAAACAGTTTTCTAAACAAGTGTCTTCTTTAAACAGTTTTCTATCCAAACATTCTCTTCCAGATAGTTTTCTATAGAAAAGTTTTTTCTTAAGAGAGTTTTCTATAGAAAAGAGTCTTCTTAACAAAAATGTCTTCTATAGACAGTTTTCTATAGAAAGTTTGTTTTGCAGGCAGATTTATATTGAAAAATGTATTTTATGAACAGAAATCTATAGCAATAGTCCTATAGACAGATTTCAATAGAAAAGTGTCTTCTATAAACAGTTTTTACAAAAACGTGTCTTCTATATTTTGTTATAGACAAATGTTCTCTATAGATAGTTTTCTATAGATATATGTCTTCTATAGAAAATTAAGAAGTCGTCTATAGAATAATGTCTTCTGTTAACAGTTTTTATAAAAAGTGTTCTCTACAGGCAGTTTTCTATAAAGGAGTATCTTAATAAGACAGTTTCATATAGAGGTGTGTATTCTGTAAACAGTTTTCTATAGAAGAGTTTATTCCATAAGCAGTTTTCTATCGAAGAGTGTTCTCTAAAAACAAGTGTCTTCTGCGAAAGAATATATAAAGAATGTTCTTTAGACAAGTGTCTTCTATAGACAAATGTCTATAGAAAACTTTTCAATAGAAAGGTGCTTATAGGAAATTTTTGTACAAAAAAGTGTCTTCTATAAACAGTTTTTTATGGAAGACACATTCTATAAACAGTTTCCTTTAGGTAAGTGTCCTCTGTAGGCAGTTTTCTATAGAGGAGTGTCTTATGAAGACAGATTCCTATAGAATAGTGTATTCTATAAAAAGTTTTCTATAGAAAAGCGACTTCTGTAAACAGTTTTCTATGGAAGAATGTCTTCTGCGAACAGTTTTCTAGAGATAAATGTCTTCTATAAACAGTGTTCTTTAGACAAGTGTCTTCTGTAGACAGTTTTCTATAGACAAGTATCTATAGAAAAGTGTCCTCTCTAAACAGTTTCAATGGTTGTATCAACAGACTCCTATAGACAAGTGTCCTCTTTGGACAGACAGAAGAGTGTCTTCTATAGACAAGTGTCTTCTGCGAACAGTTCTCTAGAGATAAGTGTCTTCTATAAACAGTGTTCTATAGACAATTGATTTCTATAGACAGTATGCTATAGACAAGTGTCTATAGAAAACTTTTCTATAGACTATTATTTTCTATAAACAGTTTTTATAGAAGACACGTTCTATTAAGAGTTTTCTATAGACAAGTGTCCTATATATACAGTTTTCTATAGAAAAGTTTCTACTATTGATATTTTTCTATAGAAAAGGATCTTCCATAGGCAGTTGTTCATGAAAAAGTATCTTCTGTAGACAATTTTCTATAGAAAACAGTCTTCTGTTAATAGTTTCCAATAGAAAAGTGGTTTCTTTAAAACATTTCTATAGAAGGGAGTCTCGCGTGTAGTGTTTTATCTATAAACATATTTCGGTCTTTTTCTGAGAAGCGTTTAATAGAATTATGTCTTCTATAGAAAAAAATGTCTTCTTTAGACAGGCATTTTTTTCTATATATTTTATTTATTAATCATTAAGATTTCCCTCCTTTTACTCTTGCCTTTACTTAAGGAAGTTGCAGTTTTGTAATCTAGGTTTAACTAATACCCCATTTAGACATTTCCCTTTCTGAAGTTTAAGCCTCTAGAGGCGCTTATATTAATCCACTTTTGCACTTAATTGTAGAACGATACTCTACTTCCTGATGTAATCTAATCCGTTTTTTTTGTGGATTAATTAAATCGCGGTTTATGTAAACACATTTAATCCAAGCACATACTCATGTTCTTCATTCATTTTAAGTATTTAACGAAAATATTTGGAATTTACGTATTTGCATTAAAATTATTTTAATCTAAGTTTAATCCATATGTGGGAGATTAAGTAAACGTATGAAAAGGGAAAACTTTAGCTGACATTTAGTGTGTTACTAGTCATAGAATGACGAAAAAGAATAATCAGTTTGTAAGAGTTATTCTTGTTAAGCATTAAACTAGATTAGTTTCTTAACTAGTTACAGAATGCCAAAAAAGTAAACAGTTAGCAGCATATGTGAGTTTAAGTATCTTCCTAACGTTTCAATGCAAAAAATCTCTTTAGCCACGTAAGTAATTATTTGTTAGCTCTCTTTAGTTTCTATATATTCTAAAGTAGAGTTATAGGTAAAGAGCTCTCTTATGAGAACAATTAATCTAATCCGTTTCGTGGATTAATTAAATCGCGGTTTATGTAAACCGTTTAATCCAAAACCGCTCTTTCACTCTCCTACTTTCATTCATTTAAGTATTTGAGGCAAATTTTGATATTTTACAAATTTCAATAGTTTTAATCTAAGTTTAATCTATATGTAGGAGATTAAATATTAAACGGAAGAATAAGGTTTAAGTGTGATGTTCGAAAAAAACTTTCTCTTTAAGTACAGAAATCTGTTGATCGATTTCTATCGCAGAACTAGTGACGTAGAAGTAGATCTTTATATTTTCATTAAAGATCATGCTCCCGACAAGAAATTCTCTCTTGCTTAAGCACATACCTGCAGTCAAAAATATGTTTTGCGATTTCTTCTATAGAACTAATCTTATAGGAGTAGATCTTCAAATTCTCACTAAAGATCATGCTCCCGATATGAAATTCTCTCTTGCTAAAGAACATACATGCAAGCAGAAATCTGTTTTGTGATTTCTTCTATAGAACTAGTCTTGTAGAAGTAGATATTCATATTCTCACAAAAGATCATGCTCCCGAAAAGAAATTCTCTCTTGCTTAAGAACATACAAGCAAGCAGAAATCTGTTTTGTGATTTCTTCTATAGAACTAGTCTTGTAGAAGTAGATTTTCATATTCTCACTAAAGATCATGCTCCCGATATAAAATTCTCTCTTGCTAAGGGACATACATGCAAGCAGAAACCTGTTTTGTGATTTCTTCTATAGAACTAGTCTTGCTGAAGTAGATCTTCATATTCTCACAAAAGATCATGCTCCCGAAAAGAAATTCTCTATTTGCTAAGATCCTGTGCCACTCTTTGCCGATGTCTGTCTCAAAATCCCAAATATTAACTGTACTTTTTGTCATCGTTCTTAGACATGCAAAGAAAGCAATTAAAAATATTTTCTTTCTAATCCCCCTCATTTCATTTGATATTTTAACAAAATTTTGGACCACCCATTTTTATGACAAACATTGTTTGAAGCAAAAAAAAAAAGTACACAAGTAAATTTAATCCTTTTAAATATAATCCTTTTACGGCAGGTAAATCCCTTCACACACACACAAAGTGAGATGTAAATTTAAAGGAAAAATTTCATCACGGAAAGAAACCCTTTTTTTCGCACAGCATTTTTGCAAGGTTATGTTTATAAAGCAAATTATGCTTAGAACTGCCCACTAACTAACTAACTGGCTCTTATGCTCAAAAGACATGAACATATTTTCAGGATATTTTCCTGTTACAAAACGGATTAAGTGCAGTTTGCAGGCGTAGAGTTTTTAGTTTAAAACCGGATTAAGGAAAAAATATGCATATTTTTCATTATTTTAATTATAACATTCAAAAAGTAGGTGTTCTATTTACTAGACATTATGATTTTCTTATATTTATGATCCTGTCTTTGTCTGTAAGCAATATTTTCAAAAACAATTAGCGAAATATTAGGATATACATTTTTCTTTTTCTTTGCAAATGTCTGCTGTATGAGGTAATTTTAGAATTTTTCCTAAATATATATATTTTCATTTTTGTAATTGTTTATTAAATAGATTTCGGGGAATTTTTTGTAAAAACGGAAATATTGTTGTGAATATTTTTACTTTGAAATAATTTAAGAAAAGTGGATTAACATTTTTAATAGATTTTAAATAAGAAATTGTAAAAATTTCAGTTTTTCTTTACAAAAATGTTCACAGAAAGACATTTCAAATTTATACACGCCTGGTGCTAAATTGACATCAAAGTGTTTATAATTTTTCAATAACATTCGTTGTCAAAGTGTGTATGAATATTTCTAAAAAATATACAACGTTATCAATTCAACAAAATTGACAAGTCAATGTTATCAAACAGAACTTTGCATAGTCGAAATGACAACGATTCGTTGTTGAAGTTACAACGATAAATTGCCAAAGCAACACAAATTGTTATCGAAATGACAACGCTGCATTGTCAAAATTGCAAGGCTGGTTGTCAAAATGATAACTTAAATTTATACACAACCGTTGTCTAAATATTAATAAACGTGGTTAGCTCACTTTAGACAACCGATTGTATCAATTAGGATACTTTTCTACCCGTTTTTTTCTTCTGTGTAGACTTTGTGTTCTAGTTCTTTGATCTTGAAAGAATAGTGAAGAATTATTCCATTGGAAACAAACATTTTAATGAACAATTCTCCAAGAACAAATTTCTCTTTTGTTATGACAACGGATTGAATAAATTTCGGTAGACGACGTTTTCAAATCAATCAAAAATGAGAACACAATATCAAACATAACCTTGTGTTGTCGAAATGACAACGATTCGTTGTCGATTGCAGTGTCAATGATTTACTGACAAAATTGTAACGCTGGTTGTCAAAATGGTAACTGGGTGTTACTTAAATGGATATATATTTATTGTCTAAATGTTAACAAACGTGGTAGGCTCACTTTTGACAACGGATTGTATCAATTTCGGTACATTTCTACCCGCTTTTTCCCTTCTGTATAGATTTTATGTTTTAGTTCTTTTATGTTTAGTTCACAAGCCCTCAAAAGTTCATAGTTTTATAAAACTTTTCCTAACTAAATGATAATCATATTTCCTCTCAGATCTGAAACATAATAGTTTTATGAAGATATATTTATTCACAAATAAGACAGAGAGAAGTTACTCTACACTTCTAATACTTAGAATCTTTAAAACTTAGTTCCACTTCCATGGAGTTTCCATAAAACATCAAAAGTTCTCAGTTTCACAAATCTTTTTCTCAATAACATATCATATCATATATGTTCTTTAGAAGAGTTTTACTTTCACAAAACTTTCCTTAACAACATGAAGATAAGATCAGCATCTTTATTACACAGTCATTTACACCACTATTTAGCGGATTAAGTGTTCAAAAGCCAAAAAAGCTTTTCTAAAACGTCTAGTTGTCTAGTCTAGTCTCAATTCTTTTCTAAAGCGTCTAGTTGTCTAGTCTCAATGGGTTAAGTGTTCAAAAGCCAAAAAAAAGCTTTTCTCAGTAAAATTACGAACATAAGTTCTGTTCTAAAACGTCTAGTTGTAAATTTGTAAACATATATAGTCTAAGATATCGGGAGAAAAAATGTAGTTCTCTTATTACTTAGAGCAGCAAGAGGAAGAGTTATAGAGAGAGGCAGTATGTTGTATTTAGCTTTTGAATGATCACCGATCATACAGTGCTTTGTTTCTTAACTAGAAGTGTATACTGTGAAAATGAGAATAGAGTAACAAATATTTGCGGACCTTAGATTTAAAGCTATAAGCTGCGAAAGCTGCAGGAAGTTTGTCCCAAATCTTTGCTTTATGCAAATCATACAACGGCAAAAGAGAAGTGAGAGAACTCATAAATCTCTATCAGTGTATGTTATAAGCAAAAGTTATTATATTTGTTCAAAACTTCATATAAGATCCGTATTTGCTCTGTACTTCATTATCAAACGGCGAAATGTTTTCCGAATCAGATATCAAAAGTATACATTAAGATTTCACTCTCGAACTAACTATAGTTTGAATAACTTTTGTTAGACAATCTTAAGAATAACATGATCGCTCGTTTTGTAGTGATCAAATATTAGATTGTCAATATCATTCTACAGAAGTCGAAAATGTCGAACCTTGAAACCAAATTATACTTTTCTAAAGAATAATAAAGGAAGATGTCAAATCTGTAGATTAGTAGTGGATCAGATTAACATAACAGATTAGACTATTTGAATCCTTTCATAATTCCATATTAAATCTTCATAAGATACCATTCTACTTAAAAAAAAACTATATTATCTAAAACAACTAAAAAACTTTAGGTAAAAGTTAAAAAAATCACATCAAAGCGGAAGTGATCATATATTTCATTCCATTTTGTAAAAAAAAAAACAAGAAACCTAAAAATACATATGTGTTAAAAAGTCAAACCGCTAAAACCTTAAAAAAGCGGAAAAATCATAAAAAGGACCTTCATAAAAAAGCAAGGTTATGCAAAAAGTAACTAGCAACTCAACTAAAACAAAGTTGTAACGACTCGCTCTCTCTATGATCTTCCTTTTACATATGCAAATCACTCAATTTGACTCTTTCGTTAAGCCTGGAAAAAAAACTCAAATTTTAACTCTCTCTCTCTCTCTCTTACCTTCACCCACTCTCTTCAACATCTATCGACTTAAATTTTTTTGCTTACCTCTAGTCTAGTCGCGTTTTGCATAAAAAATCATAAATCTGCATACTTTTTCGAAAAACACCAAACGTTTGCAAACCTTTTTCATTAAGCCGGATTTAAAAGCAAACACTTTTATGACGTAAGTCCATTCTTAATCCGGATTTAGTTCAGATTTACATGTAGTTTACGTTTTTTCACAAAAACATTTTTGACTTCTTAATTACACACGCACACACAATACACGTCGTCTAACACAAAGGTCTTAAAATTCCGCGAAAATTTCACTACCTAACCCACCAAGATCGGGCAAACAAAACAGCTCAGGTAGCATCCAACACTACACAAAAACAAGCACTTGCATATTATGCTTCTTTACTCTTTGCTGTTGTTGTTTTGTTATGAATTTCCATAATTATGATCCCATTTTGATCCGGCTTAAATCCGGATATGTTCTTAGAATGTGTTTTTGTTTTTTTGTTTTCAATATCTTGTCCAGCATAAATTTGCAAATTGACCTGCTTCCCCTTTTTTGCTCATATCTTTTAGTTATTACTCTCTTTGCCCTTTGACTCTTCTACAGTGCTCATGTAACAAAAAAAATCAAATCACTCTCTCGCGCGCTCGCTAAGCCGTAGATTAAAGCCTGGATTTAAGGAAAATCCGTCAATATTACGCCCACTCTATACACAAAAACACGCACACTTGGATTTGCTTGCCTTGCTGTCTAATGGATTAACTTTAATCTCTCGCTGATCTTGCTCTTCAGGCGCGGCCTAAACGGCCTGGTTGTAGGTTAGTGTCTTTGTTGTCAAAAAATTAAATCTCCTTGCTTAAGAGGTAAAAAATTTCTAATACTTCGTTTAGTCCTTGGATTAACGCTAACACACACGGATTAAAATCTTAAGCCCACGTCCATGTGTTTTTACACAAATATTTTTGGTAATTTTTTCAAAGTTTTTCTTATTTTTTCTATTTTTCAGTTTTTGTTACAATTAAAGAGGTAAATTCTACTTTATACTAGAAAAAATATTTAATCCACGGATTAAATTTGCATTTGCTCAAAATGTTTCTTAAATTTGCTTTTAAGTACGCGGATTAAAGTTTCTGTATGAGCACATTTTTTTCGCGTGATCTTGAAGGTCAGCGGCGTAAGTAAGTTTGAAAATATTTAATCCGAGTTTTAGATTTTTTAAAATAAAATCTTGAAATATTGATCACCTGGATTTTGAAATTTAACTCTCTCTCTTGTCATCTTTCAGGTCATTAAATTTTTGATCCTTAGATTTGTCATGTAATCTTGGATGTTGTGCGTGCGTGATCTGTGTGGTGATCTCATCCTTGGTATTAAAGCAAATCTTGTGGAAGTGATTGTGGAAACCGCGTCTTATTAAATCTGCCAGATAATTAATGTGGAAGAGATTTACTTGTTTGATTAGCGGGAGATTAAACATCGAAAATCACCCATGATCACAGATTATGCTCAATTTAGAACAGAGCTTAAACAAGAAAAAAAACTAGAATAGAACTAGAACAAAACTAGAACAGAACTAGAACAGAACTAGAACAGAACTAGAACAGAACTAGAACAGAACTAGAACAAAACTAGAACAAAACTAGAACAGAACTATAACAGAACTATAACAGAACTAGAAAAGAACTAGAACAGAACTAAAACAGAACTAGAACTAGAACAGAACTAGAACAGAACTAAAACAGAACTAGAACAGAACTAGAACAGAACTACAACAGAACTAGAACAGAAATAGAACAGAATAGAACAGAACTAGAACAGAACTAGAAAAGAAAAGAACTAGAACAGAACTAGAACAGAACTAGAACAGAAATAGAACAGAACTAGAACAGAACTAGAACAGAACTAGAACAGAACTAGAACAGAACTAGAACAGAACTAGAACAGAACTAGAACAGAACTAGAACAGAACTAGAACAGAACTAGAACAGAACTAGAACAGAACTAGAACAGAACTAGAACAGAACTAGAACAGAACTAGAACAGAACTAGAACAGAACTAGAACAGAATTAGAACAAAAGAGATCAGAAGTAGAAGAAATCAGAAATATAACAGAACTATAGAAGAACTAGAAAACTGAATTAGAACTAACTAAATTTAAAATGAACTAGAATTGAACAATTTAGTATTTTCCGTATTATTTTTATAATTCGGCTTTTTAGTCCGAATATTCCCTAAGCAACAGAATGGAATTAGAAAGGTGTTTTTGTTTAGATTTTTACTTGAATGCAAATCTCCTTACACGTGTCAATGAGAAAAAGCTATAATGGAACAAGTAAGAAAGTAAAGTCTGGCATGACCGACAATGTGATAGCCTACACTATGTATATATTATACAAATTTTAATGTTGATTTTTACTTAAATTCCAAATTATTAATTTATTAATAGGGTCAACGTGGGATGAATCGTTTAGCATTTGGAGCACAAGGCTTACATGGCCAGCCAGATGGGCATGTCTTAATCGATCCGTATACTTTAAGGTCGGTGTAGGTTAGTGCGTTGCAAATATCAGCGCTGTCTTACTATAGTGAATGTAGGGTATAAACATAATTTGTTGTTTAATGAATTCCAGATTATTTCTACCATCTACGTATTTCTTCCCTAATTTATGAACAATAAAACCAGACATTCCTAATCGCAATTAATTGCATCTCAAATGCGAAAATATTTTGGCAAATTTTTCAAATAAAAATAGACAACAACAAATTGAAAGCATACTAATCAGCATATTGCGTGCACTCTTTGACAAAAAAATAAATTAATGAATTTTTTTTATACAATGTTATTTTTTATAAATGAAATTAATAATAATGATAATCAAAATAAAACATTAAAAAAAGCATTTGATGGAATTACTCGTTGACTATTTTGAGTTTTTTTATTGTGATTTTGTGTGATTTGACAGAGTGCAGTAACCGACCCAATGATAATTCAAATAAATCCTTGATCTTGAATAATCTTCAATCGGCAAGAGAAATAAATAGCATGACAAAAGCTATTTATGCTGGCAGCATATCAACAGCATACTATATGCAGCAATACATACATAATGCTTAAGCTGAAATCTATACATGTAGAAGTGTCGTCTCTGGAGACAAATACAAATTTTTCATAATTTAATGCAATAACACAACTTTCTTATGTACTTCCAACTTCTTATAATTTCCAACTGATAAGATTGTGTTTTGAAAACTTTTACATATTTATTGCCAAAAATCTGGAATAAAATTCATATTTAAAAAAAATGCGCTGAAGCTAAATTTGTTTATATTTTTTTTATGACAACTGCGTCTGCGTTACTGATAAACCTTTACCGATGTTTTAATGTAAAGCTGACTCCCTCCCTCCCTTCTTAGCTTTAAATAGCATTAATTACACTCAGGGGTTATATAATCATCATCTTTATTGTCATAATCATGTTGCTGCTTTTTCACTTTTCTTCGGTTGTTTTGTTGCTTTTTTTACTAATTTCAGTGGGGACTGATAAGAATGAATTTTTTTATATGAAATTAAATATGTATTTAAATGTAATAAAAACAAATATTTTGTTTATTTTTACATTGTTGTTGTTGTTGTGCTGCAAAAACATATACTAATATTAAATTAAATGGAAAGAGTTATTAAATAAGTACTCTATGTATAATAAACAAATTAATTATCAAAGTCATGAGGTGAAATTGTGACTTTTTTAAAACAAATAGTTTAATACCAACATGTAGAGTTGATAAGTATAAATATGTGGATAAAAGTAACAACATCAGACTCCATGTAATGATATTGGGGACTTTGTAGAACTAGAATAGAACTAGAACAAAACTAGATCAGAACTAGAATGGAACTTGAAAAGATCTAGTACAGAACTAGAACAGAACTAAAACAGAACTAGAACAGAACTAGAACAGAACTAGAACAGAACTAGAACAGAACTAGAACAGAACTAGAACAGAACTAGAACAG
>NC_060954.1:13306230-13309644 GCF_022045245.1 Lucilia cuprina
TGCATTTTTATCAACTACTTACCACACTGGTTACCAGTGGCGAAAAATTCATGCATACCAGTTTTTGTATGGAAAAACTGGGGTAGAACATACATAAATATACTACTCCCGATGACTGGATTAGAAATTATAGAATCTACAGAGGAAATACTAGTACTTGTAATGACATTAAACCAGTGTTTTGATCTTTATGCTGTGTCGTCTGTATGAAATCTAGTTTAGATAGTTAATGTGCTATAACTTTCGAAACTGGAGCTGTTCTAGGTGCCGGTTCACTTTAACCTGGTAATGTTATTGCATATGAAGTGCCAAAACAGTGGTTCCCGCCTCAATAAAGGAGGCAATGTTACATCAGAGGTTGCTTCATTTTAGCGGGAGGTCCAGCTGTTCGACAACCAAGTTTACTTGATCAAGCTTTTGTGTTTAAGGCTAATGACAGCCTTGATATCAGGTCATTGGTTTAATAGAACCTAGAAGTTTCAACAATAGGAGACATTCGAACACTTTTTGGTTTATGTTCATCTCCCTGCTTACTTTTTATAACTCGGACCATTCCTCTGACATTGACGTACTAAGGATTGACTCCTTCATTCTTGTCATAGATTGGTTTGTAGGTAAGATAGGTATTTCGATCCTTTCGGATATCACAACGTGGCCCATTCTGTCAGGTTCATGCAGACTGTTCTATGTTATAATCTAGTTATGTGGATGTAAAAATGTCTGACAATTCTAAAAGCATTGATACACGATTGTCAGATCTTACAATGTTGTCAGTAAAATGTTCAAAAAATGTGTAACAATCTGAACTTACATTTATTTCTTTTGCGACGTTAGCAGAAAAAACATTACTGACAATATTGGAAGTAAGATCTGACAACCGTGTATCACAGCGAGAAACTGACTCAGAATAAGTCACGTTGTGATATCCATAAGCCTATCTTACCTACAGTGACAAACCAACCTTATACAACAACCGTGTATTCATAGCATAAGTGTTGCACGTCAAATATACGTATACGCAGTTGTCAGATCTTACAATGTTGGCAGAGAAAGCTTTTTTGAGTAGCGTTCCAGAAAGAAGAGCTGTTAATAGATCTACGGTTGTTAGATCTTACAAATTTGATAGAAAAAAGTTCAGAAAATGTCAAACAACTTACAATTTTTTGTCTTCAAACTTTGTAAGAAATACTGCCAATGTTACAAGACAATAATTGTTAATTAACACTGATGTTAGATATTTTTTGAATATTTTTCTATTACAACCGTGTAAGATATATTAACTTTTCTCCTTTTCAGGTTCTTTAACTTTTTACAATTGACTTAAGAACCATTCAAAATCATTTGTTGTTTAAATTTCGTTACGATCTCTTGACAAATTTAAAATCATATGATACACTCCATTTTGTGATTGTACAATCAAGAGGATAAAAAACTATATTTAAGGAACTTAAGTGACATGTAAACAATAAATAAAGAAACCTTAATGGATGGACTATTAATGGACCATATGTAATAGTTTGTTAAAGTAAAAAACACACACCAACATTACTCTCCAAAAGGAAGTGTCCTTTATAGATCATAGAAATTGTAGAAAATAAAAAAAACTGCAAGGTAGTTGGAACTGTAAACAAAGAATTATTAAAAGTAGGGAGGAAGGCAAGGTAACTTCCTGTCTATTCTCTATTCTAGTGTTTAAATTCTCTTGTTAACGTAGAAAACACTGGCTGAATAAGGTTTAAAAATGTATTTATTTTTATTAAGCAATAATAACGAAAAAGAAAACGTAACAATGCTACAAGAATGATACAATATTGTTCAAAATTGTATATAATTTTGCTATTTTACAGTTTATTAAATCCTTTGTTTTGTCTATACAATTTTTGTTTTTTAACAAAAAAATCAAGTTTTTTCCATAAAATTCTTCGTAATAGTATACTTAAGCGCATTTTCATATTGATTCTATGGTTTTTTATTTGTTATAATGAAAAATATATAAAGTACCGTTTTTATTAATTATTTGTTTGATCCTTTAAAATGACCTTTTTCCTGCTAAATAGAAGTGATCCTTCTCCTGTTGAATTATTTTGATTTTTATGTTTGTTGGCGGAAACGCTTGCGCTAAAAATGTTTTTAATCTCCCCCCCGTAACAGCTGTTCCTGTGCGAGGTTCTAAAGCAGCCAGTGTTTGATTTTTTTTTTTTTGATGTCACGTTACATACGATTTTTCTTTATTTTTTGGGATTTTTGTTTATTTATTGGCTTTTAAGCGGATTTCAATATGAAGGTCATTTTAGTATTTTTAAGTTTAAATATCACGTGGATTCTTTTTGTTAGTATTTTATTCATTAAATTGAAAAATTTGATTTCTAATTGGGTTCTTTGTTTCGTGGACAGATGTTTTTGCTATGGGATACATCTCGTTACTAGTTATTAAGGTGTTTGAGAGTTTAGAATTTTCATAAAACAACAATATCAACAACTTTTATTTTACCATAAATTTGATAAATAATCGTGCCACAATGTATGTATGTTTAAGAAGATATCAAGAAATATGTAGGCAACATTTTGGGTTCTCAGGTTATTGTAACACTTAAGCAATTCTCTTGACAGTTAATAAGCACTGTAATTTTTCACCAACTGGGTAGACTTGAGAACGGTCTACCATAAGCCCCTGAATCCTACACATGTACATGCACTTTGCTAAAGTACTCGAGCTATCTAATCTCTTGCCAAAGTAGTCCCGTTGCGAAATGACAGAGAGCCCAATGCACACCCCGACAAGGAAAAGGCAGTTACTAATCTAAAGCCAAATAGAAGGGGGATAACTCTAACATCAGGTGAAATCAATCTTTCGGATATACCTGTTCTAGTTCTGTTCTCGTTCTGTTCTAGTTCTGTTCTAGTTCTGTTCTAGTTCTGTTCTGTTCTAGTTCTCTTCTAGTTCTGTTCTAGTTCTGTTCTAGTTCTGTTCTAGTTCTGTTCTAGTTCTGTTCTAGTTCTGTTCTAGTTCTGTTCTAGTTCTGTTCTAGTTCTGTTCTAGTTCTGTTCTAGTTCTGTTCTAGTTCTGTTCTAGTTCTGTTCTAGTTCTAGTTCTGTTCTAGTTCTAGTTCTGTTCTAGTTCTGTTCTAGTTCTGTTCTAGTTCTGTTCTAGTTCTGTTCTAGTTCTGTTCTAGTTCTCAAGTGGAAAACAAGCTTGAAAACATCAAATCTCTAACTGGAGTCAATATGATATCCAGAATCCTTCGCGAATATCGGCGATTACCATTGAGAATTGAGAACAAGTCTGGATATTATAGTTCTGTTGTAGTTCTGTTCTAGTTCTAGCTCTGTTCTAGTTCTGTTCTAGTTCTGTTCTAGTTCTGTTCTAGTTCTGTTCTAGTTCTGTTCTAGTTCTGTTCTAGTTCTGTTCTAGTT
>NC_060954.1:13309744-13310898 GCF_022045245.1 Lucilia cuprina
TTTTCCTCATGAAATGATGAACAATCTATCAATTTAAGAGAGTCCAATTGTTTAGCTTGATATTGAGCTAAATTAAAAAGAAATTCTTTCGTTATAGGTGGACTAATTATATTATCCCTCCATAATTCCAACTGCTTCAACTGGGGCAGTTGTGCCAGACAATTGATATTCTCTTTAGTTGTAGATATTTTAAGAGTGTGTAGATGTTTAAGATTTTCAAATAATGTTTGAAAATTTTGACTAGATAAGTTATTGCAGTTACGTATATCGAGTAATTGTAAACTTTTAAGATTTTGAAAAATTTTCTCAAAATACCATGACTCTATGTGGGTGCAATTATTAAGAGATAATTCTTGAAGACCTTTGAGCTCGTATATATAATTACCTTTAAAAAAAAAATCGAGAAAAAAGTTTTAACAAACTTACAACAAACTTAAAACCATCACATACTCACCAGTTATCTCGGAATTATTGATGATCGCTAATGACTTTAAATTTCTCAACGATTTTAGATATTTCATGGACTCATCGTTTACACTCCAGCCAAAATATTTCAAAGACTCAACATTAATGCAATAGGTAAATAAAAATTTAAAATATATAAATTCTCTTAAATAACTTTGTTCTTCGAAGGGAAATTCTATTTTCAAATGTTTTATATACGATCCTATAATTGAAAGCAATACTTGCAGTTGAAAGATCTGTAAAGTATTAAAAAATTTTGTATTTAAATTTGTTTTATACTCGATTTTTAAACGTTTTTGAAAAATATCATAAAAATTTGGATATGAAATAATCATATTAATGCGATCGCCTATGGGTAACATTTTAAAAATGTAATCTAAACAATCTCCATTCAGTGATATCATTAAATCCTGTTGGTTTGCTACAAAATAAATACATTAAACAATTAAAATTCTTATAAAATTGAAACTTTTCTCTAGCACAAACTTACTCATTATATTCTTTAAAATTTCCGCCGTTAGCCACCACTGCATAGAACGTTTATTAGAAAACTATTTATATTGTAACCTATTAAGAAGATTCAAGTTTTGTGTTCTTATCAAAATTTTAAACAAACTTAAACTACACTATTTAAAAGAAAAAATGTAAAAACTACCCCCTTACCTTCCTCTCATATATTTTCTAAATAT
>NC_060954.1:13310998-13332110 GCF_022045245.1 Lucilia cuprina
GCATTTTTATCAACTACTTACCAGACTGGTTACCAGTGGCGAAAAATTCATGCATACCAGTTTTTGTATGGAAAAACTGGGGTAGAACATACATAAACATACTACTATCGGGGCCTTTGATGACTAATATCTCAAACTGGAGGGCGCTGCATTGTTTATGTCTTTCTTACATTTAGGTAGATCAGTGTAGACTATAATAAAGTCATCATCAATTGACAGTGACATGTTCCTAGCATCAACAGTTTAAAA
Source organism: Lucilia cuprina (assembly GCF_022045245.1). Classification (NCBI taxonomy): domain Eukaryota; kingdom Metazoa; phylum Arthropoda; class Insecta; order Diptera; family Calliphoridae; genus Lucilia; species Lucilia cuprina. Next base: position 13,311,248 of record NC_060954.1, read on the forward strand.
TGCAGAACAATGTCCCGAAATTTCCCACTTCGGAGAGTCTAGGTATTATTCCATTAAGGCGTGGCAATAGCAAATTTAGGATACTGTATCCTTTGGAGTATAGCACTAGTAACAGTAACAGTTTAGTATCCAAAATAATGTCTGGTTATTTTCCACTGTCAGAGAGTTACATAACATTAAGGCGTGGTAATAGGAAGCGTTGGATATTGTATCCTCTGAAGAATAGCACTTGTTTCAGCTGTGCTATTTTGGTTCGCTGGTAAACTGGAGCAGGCTACTTTGTTTATGTCATATATAAAAGCCCCTCTTCTAGACTATAATGAAGTCATTCTTAAATGACAGTGGCATATTCCTAAAATAAACAGTTTAGAATCCAAAATAATGCCCTGATATTTTAGAGAGTCTAAGTTTCATTCCCTTAAGAATGTTTGGGATATCGTATCCTGTAAAAGCTATGACAATAATCATTTCTATTTGTCTCTTTTTCCTGAGCCTGGAGATCTCCTTTATGATTGATTAATATTTTTGGAATCATAAGGCCTTAAGGTCTTAAACCTTCATTTGGAAACATATTTTAAGAGCTTTAAAACTCTCATGAGTTATGCAGAACCTGTAAGATATCCATGCAGTTTTTCGATTTAACTTGACGAACCAATGAGTTATTAAGGTATTTTAGATTCATTCTAGGAATAGATCGGTATCAGCTGGTATTAATGTAAGGTCATGAGTTAATTACTTTGAAAGGAGGAGGTATATACATCAAATCCGAAGAAATACACCCAAGATCTCTATCGGACCTTTTGTGCGCTCTACCAGACTAGAACTCTAACCACTAACCTACCGGAGGCCACAATGTCTGGGTAATAAGATAAATGTCGTACATCAAGACCTCTTTTGGACCTGTTGTGTGCACTTTTACCAGTGCCTTAGGTGGGAATCGAACCCACTATCTCCGCTCTACCAGACTAGAACACTAACCTACCGGAGGCCACAATGTCTGGGTAATAAGATAAATGTCGTACATCATTGACTTCAAAGAAATGCTTCTCAGATATGTCTATAAAACCCTCAGAAATCCACCGCCTTAATGAACAAATTACAGAGATCATTATCTTTGAATTTAATGGTCTGACTATCGAAATATGTCATTTTTTTCGAGATACAAGTTTTTTTTATATATATATTTTCAAACATTGTAGTCTTGAAATTGTCTACTAAATGTTGAGATGTTAAAATTTTAAAATATTACATATTGACTTTATTCTAATCACAAGACATATTTATAGAATCATCATCAAAAAACGAATTGGAATATATTGATTTTGTCATTTCGAAATATTGATCGTGGATTCACAATAGCATTTATATTCAAGAGCAAATATTCACAATACAGTTGATTTGACTTTGGGGCAATGGGTAATATCGATCCATGACTTCATTTTGTTGTACAATATCGATCAATATCTGATCTCCATAGACCCTTGATTTTCCCTCTTATATCGATAATGAATCGATCTATAAAACACAACATTTCTATGGATCGACTGTTGTCATAGTGGGTATATGAACTGAATTCTCTAATGGAAATCGAAAGGACTAATACCCTAGCAACTAGCCAGACAGGGAATGCTCATTATAAAAGTATATTGATGTTGATCGTGGATCTACAATAGTATTTATATTCAAGAGCTGAAAAAGCAAATATTCACAATTCAGTTGATTTTACTTTGGGGCAATTGGCACTATCGATCCATGACTTCAATACAATATCGATCAATATCTGATCTCCATAGACCCATGAAAAAGTTTACCCTCTTATATCGATAATGAATCGATCTTTAAAACACTACATTTCTATGGATCGACTGCTTTCATAAGGAGTATATGAACTGAATTCTTTAATGGTAATCGAAAGGACTAATATCCTACCAACTAGCCTGACAGGGAATGCTCATTATAGAAGTATTTCCCATTGCAATAGTTGTGAAAAGTGGTAAATTAGCTCATTAAGCAACCAAACTATAATCCGCTTTAAAATTGGCGCCGAAAATAGTTTAACTATATATTATAACGTTTTTTTTTTTTTTGAAATGTCAACACTTTTTGACAGACAAGCTATAAGTGTGTGTATGTGTGTGTGGTCATGAAGTCATTTCTACAAATTGTGATCCAATTAACAACAAATATTTGTATGTCTAAGTACTACATATGTAGAACAAGATATTAACAATAAAACACTAATTTTAACGAACTTTCTGTCAAAAACAAAATAATAAGAAACCCCACTAAAGAAACCAATAAAAAACAATAAGGATATTTTAAGGATTAAAATAACAAACAGCTAATACTAAAAAAGGTATAAAAAAGCCGCCAAAAAAAGAAGTAGTTAAATTGTACATTAGAGCTGCTTTAAGTAAAACCAGAGAAACCTTTTAATTTACATGTGTTTGTGAGTGCGAATTTGTTGGGCAAAGAGATGGTGGTAGTAGTTTACCTTGATACTAGTTTATTGTAGCTGTCAACTGTCAACAAGCTGTCAGTTTAAATATGACATTTTTGATTTTTGTTTTAGTTGTTTTCTCTATTTAAATAATAATTTTGCATGAATAAGCATTAATTGCTGAGAATTGTTGTTGACAGTTTAATAATGTTAAAAAATAATTGTGCAAAATTTCACAATTTAGTTGTAGTAACCAACCAAAGCTGTCATAGTAATTATTAGCAATTGTTTAAGTTTCTCTTGATAAAACTCAAAAAATCTTCAATTGTCAACAGCCTTAACTAATGAAATTTTAAGCATATCCTTTTTTTTCTTCTTCTTGTAAGGAAAATCCTTTAATTTAAAATTTTTTTCTTAAGGCAACATTTTAAATTAATCATTTGCCATTTCTTTTCATACTACCAACATAAAAAAGGAAGAAAAAGAAAATTTTATTACAGCTCCTTTGACAATCCTATTTGATCCTTTGACTTTCTTTTATTAACTTGCTCATGATTTATGATGTTTGTTGCAACATTTGCTAACCAGTCTCTAGACAATTGTTTAGGCCACCTTTTCTTCATACACTTTGCCAACTAGCATACAACTTCTATACTTCTATACCCTACCCTACGCACATTTTGCTCAACAACTATAACGAAAGGTGTCAAGTATTTTGTTTGTCCTTAGAATTTAGTTTTTTATGATTTCTAGGAGAAAAAAAAAACATCCAACAAAACAAAGCCAATTCCAGTTGCATTTGTCATTTGATGTAACCTTAAGGAATAAGAAGAAAACCATATCATTAATCATATTTGAATTGTTTGTTGGTTTTTCATTTTGCCCTAAAGATTTCTCTTTTATTTTAAAAAAAATTTTAAATTTTTTATTTGAAAAAAAAAAACTATTTCATCATTCTTTGTTCATAATTTTTTTTGCTGCCATTTCAGTTGAGCAGTTGCTCCTCTATGTCAATTGTTTTGATAGAAGTATCCTCTCTTAATATTTGTTAAGTGCTTACTTGCTATATTTCTTTGTAAGTTCTTCCTGGCCAGGTGCTTTGTGGGAATTTTTAAATGTGGGAGGTTTATGGTTGACTTTTAACAGACAGCAATCGATTCATATTTATTATGGGAGTATCTTTCACTTATCCACTTTTTAAGTTTAAAATATCTTAAGTTTAGGTAAAGTAAAAGTAAAAATTGGAGTTTTCTTTAAACGATGTCCTTAGCTCTTTCTTATGCCCAGTTATACCTTGTATATAAACTAATTGGTAATGCCGTAGGACCTCCATATAGCGATGAGCGTGTAGCTAATTGGAGAAGCTATATTTAGCAGAGGATCTTTAGTAAAAGCTAGTCATATCGGTTGACAGCAAACATTAATCTTTAAGATCCGAAGGCTATTTTTTTGTTCTGACCAGACCTTTTAAACAAATTGGTAATGCTATAGTTGCCTCATATACCGATGACCAAGAGTAAATGGAAGAACGATAAAGAATAGAGGGAATTCTGTGAACGCTAGTCATATTGTTTGATAGCTATTAATAATCTCAAAGATCCACAGGCAAGACCTTAGAAAGACGGTTTAAACTTTGGAGAGTTGCACGCATGCGTCTAAAGTTTTATTATCAGCTAGTCATGAGCACAAACGTGTTCATAAGAAAATGAAAGAAAGATAGAGGTCAACATATCTATCTCATTCATATCGATGTTAAAATCATTACGTTAAGGTCAATTCAAAAACGTGATCTTAAGAAAGAGAGAGAGGTCAACATATCTATCTCTTTCATATCGATGTTAAGATCATTTTATTAAAGCTCAATTCAACAACGTGATCTTAAGAGAGAGAGAGAAGCCAGTGTATCCATCTCCTTCATATCGATGTTAAGGTCATTACGTTAAGCTCAAACCAGAAACAATTCTAATCGCAATAAGACAGATCCCTTCATCAGAATGAAGATCACCTAAACCCATGATCGACGAAGTTCGTTGTAACTAGCTTTCTTGCGTATAAAAACGATAAAAACCAATAAGAGAACTTATTTTTTACTCTCAACCTATGTAGGATCTAAACGATATTCCTCGACAAAATGGTGCTCGGAAAGCTAAGATCTTAAGAGAGAGAGAGAGAGAGAGTGGGAGCAAATTCACTATCCCTTTCATAGTGATGTTATTAGGTTATGCTCAACCGAAAATAATTCCAATCAAAAACGAGGCAAATATACTTTTTATTAGGGAAAGTGAATTTAAGAAAGAGTTCTCAAAGCAACAACCTTAGCAAAGTGATTCAAACTCTGACAAGTTGCACAAAAACATATAAAGTCCATGTTCGATTGGCATCGTTCGTCTCGGCAGGTTTACTGGCATTACATATTCTCATATCTTATCTTAATGAATAACCCCACCTTCGTGATATTGCAATCACAGGGAAAATATGTGCTATCAGTATCTACCTCTAGTCTTCTGAGATTATAAACTAGTGATGTCATTTGACTTCTCTGAAATTTCTTGGAATGATTTGACATAAGATCGAACGTTAGAACCACATAAACGGGTGGCAAGTTGTTTGCATGACTATGTCCTTGTTGTTCAGTTAGTTGAGATTGTGATTGTGGCTTCGGGATAGTAGTTGTGATCTAAACCCAAATTCGCAGGAGAAGTGAGATGCGGTTATAACACCTATGGTTGGTTATGTACATAATTCAGGATAAGTTCAGTGCTGATGCTGATCACAACAGCTACTCCCAGAGGAGGGCATATTACCTGGATGATTGACCCCATCTTGGTGTTATTGCAATCCCGGGAAATGGATGTGCTATCAGTACCTCTATCTCTAAACGAGATCTAAAAGAGAATGATAGTTGGTTATTTCTATAATTCAGGATAAGTTCAGTGCTGTTGCCGATCACAACAGATACCCCCCAGAGGAGAGCATGTTACCTGGAAGAATGACCCAATCTTGGTGTTATTGCAATCCCGGGAAAAGGATATGCTATCAGTACCATTATCTCTAATCTTCCGAGACTATAAACTAATGATTTGACATGAGATCGAACGTGAAAATCACATAATCTGGAACTATGGGTGGTCAGTTGTTTGGAGGCCTATGTCTTGTCTGGTCAGTTGGCTGGGGTTGCTTCGAGATTTACATAGTGGCTTTGATTTAAAACGAAATTCACAAAAAGAGTGAGACTAATACTCCGTTAAGTCTATAATTCGAGATAAGTTCAGTGCTGTTGTCGATGACAACAGATATTCCACAGAGGAGTGACTGAGGGACGAATAAGCGTTGGAAATGATTTGGTGATAAATGTATATGATACAGGATAGAATAAATGTATCGGATGTTGTTCTCTACGAGTGTGTCAGATGAATGAGTAGTGTGCTGTTTTGATAGATGATGGATAAAATTGATTGAATTTTCCTTCCTTGTCCAGGTATTTTCAGAGAAAACTTTGTTCATAGCAGATTTACCACAGTGTGTTCTTTGTGACAAAGTCTTGGGCTTATTAGATGGATTCGATTGATTCGATTTATCGGTTAAGTGCTGTTGCTGACTCAACAGGGACCATCCCATCTGTGTGGTTATAAAGTGAAGTGATGTTTTTGCATATCGGAAGTTAAGCAGCAATGGTCAAAGATTATATAGCTTAAGGACCTAAGATTATATATACCCAAATTGTCACCGGCGTGTAAGAAGCGCATTAGGGTGGTTGTGAGTGGTCATATAAGTTCAACCAGTGTTATATATACTATAGTATCTCACCCACTTTTCAAAGTTTTCAATGACTTAAATTTCGGTTGTTGAATCAATCATGAAGACTGAGAGTTTTTAAACTGTAACTTACTCTTCTGATAGGCTAACATTTCTGATGTACATTTGATTTCGATTGTATTGTTCTTGTAATGAATCGTTTGTAGAAAAGTAGAGACGATACTCACTTGTTGTCGATTATTTCATCAAGGATTTCTCATTCTTATAAATAACAACATGTTGCATCGATCTTGAGAACTGAAATTTTAAACTGTAACTGACAAACTGTAACTGACAATCTTACATTTGTGACATACATTTGATTTCGATTGTATTGTCCTTGTGATGAATCGTTTGTTGAAAAATATAGACGATATGCCCTTGTTATCAATTATCGCATCAATGATTCCTCATTCTTACAAATTACAACATGTTTCGATAAAAAGCAACATGTCAAAGCCCCATGTATTTAGAAATTTTATGATATTTAAACGTGTTAACATAATAAACTAATTATTTTGATAAAGAAGTGATAGAAAACTGTTGTCACTATTAGCTTCCAAAAAAATAATCTAATCCTCATTAACAAATTTCTCAGACGTCCTTTAATTTCTGGCGGTCTCTTTGATTCCACTGACTTTAGATAGACAACAAGTACAACATGTAAAAAAACGTGAGTTTTTGAAAATTTTTGACATTACAAGACTTACTTTCTCAAGGCGGCCTATAACATTGATGCTATTGTCACCTTGTTACAAATTTGTCACATATCATCATTAGTATTCTCTTTTCAAAAAAAAAAAAAGTAAACTAATCCTTTCTATGACTTACAAAAGTCATAAAAATTTACACCTTGCTACTGTTTGAGAGAAATTTTCCAACATCACGTAAGACATGCTCTAGAAACATGTGACATTCTTAATAGTGAACATGATCTTCAGCTGACAATACTTTCATTGTCTCACTGACAGCATTAATCGATATTTTATGTTAATTGTGGAAAAGTTGTGTCAAAAGATGACTCAATTTGTGTGACAATGTTCGTTAAAAAGAACGTGAGCGGTCATTGAGTGTAAGGAATTATAAATCTAAAGCAATCAAGCGGTATTTTTTTATTTGAAGTCTTATTGCCCTTAACTAATACAAGGTGTTAAGTTGTTTTGGTAACGTGTTAAACAACATCCTAAAAGGGATCAGTTTGTATGATATATTTTTTTGTATAAGCTTCAGGGTTTTATTGGGTAATTTTGTTTATAGAAAAATGTTTAATATTAAAAAAAATGAAAAAATTATCGCTTAAATTCAGGTTACACATGCTTAAGTAATTGAAATAAAATCCTTGATTTCCAGGAGTTTTTCTGGTGTAACCACAGCAACTTTGTACTAGTCTTTATATCAAAAACTACCCCCAACTATTTATCTTAAATTCTTGAATTTTTTCCATTTTCTGCTTAAAAAAATCTGTGTTTTTTTAAAGCCTTAGGCAAAAATTGCACTTCCATTTCCGTTCGTTTATTAAAATAAATATTATTCTTTAAAAATGTATACTGCTCTTCTTTTTGTTAAAAAAGGAAAATATGTCATATTTTTCATATATTTCCTTAAGAACCTGTCATTTGTTATTGTTTTGTTTTATTATTAGAAGACACTACTCCTTTATGAAAAGTGTCCTTTTGAGAGAAATTTAAATAAACACATGATATCCTTAAAGTGGTTATTTTTATCACTTTACATTGTCAGTGTGGTCCAGTTGTGTTTTTACAGATGTTTTTCTTTGTGGGAAAATTTATTTAAAATTTCTTTTTTAAATATTATTTATGATTTGTGCAATTTTAGGTGCAACATAAGAATAAACATTTGTTAAAGTAATTATCAATCAGGTCATGTAGTCCAGATTTTCTTGAGAAAGAGTTCCCAAAGCAACAACCTTAGCAAAGTGATTCAAACTCTGGCAAGTTGCACAAAAACATATAAAGTCCATGTTCGATTGACAACGGTCAACTCGGAAAAGGTAAATCAACAGGTTTACTGGCATTACATATTTCCATATGTTATCTTAATGAATGACCCCACCTTGGTGTTATTACAATCCAGGGAAAATATGTGCTATCAGTATCGACCTTTAGTCTTCTGAGATTATAAACTAGTGATGTCATTTGACTTCTCCGACATTTCATGAAATGATACGACATGAGGTCGAACGTGAGAACCACATAAACGGGTGGCCAGTTGTTTGAAGGACTATGGTTGAGAGTTCAGTTGGTTGAGAGTGTGATTGTGGCTTCGGGATAGTGGTTGTGAACTAAACCCAAATTCGCAGGAAGAATGAGTTGCGGTTAGAAGACTGATGGTTGGTTATGTATATAATTCAGGATAAGTTCAGTGCTGTTGCCGATCACAACAGATACCCCCCAGAGGAGGGCATGTTACCAGGATGAATGACCCCATCTTGGTGTTATTGCAATCCCGGGAAATGGATGTGCTATCAGTACATCTATCTTTAAACGAGATCTAAATAAGACTGATGGTTGGTTATGTCTATAGTTCAGGATAAGTTCAGTGTTGTTGCCGATCACAACAGATACCCCCCAGAGGAGGGCATGTTACCTGGATGAATGACCCCATCTTGGTGTTATTACAAACCCTAGTAAAGGATGTGCTATCAGTGATTTTCTTGAAACCAAAAATTGACTTACATGTATATTTCCTTAGTAATCCAACAACTTTCTAAACAAAAATCGCTCAATTAATAATATGAAAACTTTATTTAACTTGTATTAATTAAAGCTACAACACGATCAGTTCTTGATCAGGTCTAATGTATGTTGTATTTAGCTGATATCGATCCTGGTTGGTAGAAATAGTTGGTAGTGAAAAAAACTTTACAAAAATCAATAACAATTTGATCTGCTAATATCATTTACATTTGCGTAACGATCGGCTCTTGATCAGATCTTACGTATGTATGTTCCATTCAGTTTCTACGCATGGAAAATGTTGTTAGAGAATAAACACGTTGAGCAACTAATATCTTTTACACTTGCAACTTGATCGGCTCTTGATCATATCTAAAGTTAATATCGATTTTGTTTTTTGCTTTTTCGCGTGAAAAATGATCGATGAAAGGTTGGACGATAACAACTTTCATAGGTTCACAGAAACCAATAATCGCTCAAATGAAGATATGAACATTTTGATCAACTAATAACATTTACACATGCAACTCGATCGGATTCTTGATCAGATCTTGTGTAGGTACATTGCATCAAGCTAATATCGGTTTGTTTGCCTCTTCGCATGGAAAATGATAAGAAATTCTTATATAATGATCGATGAAAGTTTGAGGATCATCATTCATCAGAAATGAATACTTTGATGCAAATCGATCGGTCCTAGATCAAATCTCATGTAGGTTTATTGCATCAAGCTTATATTTATTCTGCTGCTTGTTTCTTTGCATGGAAAATGTTGTTACAGAATATCTATATAGTGATCGTTGTAAACGATAACACCTTTCATAGATTCACAAAAACCAAAAAAACCCAACTATATCAATTCGTGTTCAGATCTCATGTATGTACGTTACATCAATATGATACATTGGTCTACTTCTTCTTCGCATGGAAAATATTGATAAAGAAAACTTATATAGTGATCGAAAAAAGTTTGGACGATAACATCTTTCACCTTTGTTCCGTTAGTGTTTCTAAGATATGTTATCTGAAATATTACTCACTACCAAGATATTTGAAACTAGTTTTGACTAAAGCAATGTCAGAGGAAATGATCCATGATTTACTACTCTCTCTCATAAGGCTAACATGTTATGGAACAAAGATTAATGACATCGATTCGAGAAATACAGAGATTTGATTGATGATTTGGGAAATTTTTGATTTCAGCAGAATTACACACCGTGTCCCACAACTGATCAAACTACTCTATCACTAATCCTACTATCTATACTATTGGCAATGTCAAATCCTCGCTTTGGAGTTACTATTTAATATCTTCAGACTTCTATGTGAGGTGCTGATCGATCGTAAAACGAGATACCCAGAATACATTAACAATGTTTGAGACTGGCAATCAGACTGAAGCTGGCATCGTAACCAAATAAAGGTCAGCTGGAATACTTTTCGAAGTAGGTTATATTAGTGGAGCGCTCTTACTTTGACATTATTTCAATCTCGGTGAATAATGGTGTTTGAAGTATCTCTATTCTGTTGAAATTAGAAACACAAGGAATATATCCTGAGGTATATTTTTGAGCGCAATTGATTAGGGAGTCACCGTCCAGCAGGATTGATATTGTACTTATTATTCTAGAGATATATTCGGAAAAAACGCAGTGGTTGTGATTGAAATCCAAATCGCGGAGACGTTCCAATCAATGGGGAAATGATATTAGCGAGATCAGTTTTCGGTACTGTGACCTCTGTAAAGTATCACTACAGCAGAGTGACTGTAAGACTTTAGGTTGAAGAATCAACTAATATTTAAAGTTTGATATGATGATGGACGTTTAGCCCTTAAGTAATGAGAAGAATGCATTTGAATGCAATTTCTTACGACGTCATTGAGTTCATCAGTTTCTGATTTAGGGGCTCTTATTACAAGATATCAGATAACTAGACAACTTAAACGTAGTAATACCTCATGTACCTAACGAATCATGTCCAGTGAACTCAGTTCATTTTGCGAGTATTCCAGAGGCGAGCAGAGTCTAACTCTAGTGGATAATAGAGTCTACAACTTAAAGAACTTTATTATTTGAAGCAGTTTGTGTACGTTGGCTTCTATAATACATGCATGCATAAGTTTTTCTCCAATTTATCGGATTGTTTTTGGAAGAAATTGCTTTGCAAAAAGATGTTCATGTTAAACTGATCGCGACTTCGGAAATGATCGACGAATCGGTGACAATAAAGGCATATATTCGCAAGCAAATCCAAACTGTTGTGATCTTATTTGAAAATGTTCTCGATATCCTTAATAATAGAGTATACAACTTAAGGAACTTTATCATCTGAAGCAGTTTTTATATGTGGCTTTTCTAATACTTACATTAAGTTTTCTTCAAATTTAAAGGATCGTTTTTGAACGAAATTGTTACGCAAGATTTCGAAAATTATCGATGAATCGTTGACAATAAAAGAATAGATTTGCAGAAAATCCAAACTGTTGTGATCTTATTCGAAAATGTAAATGACATCCTTGAAGATAGATTCTACAACTTAAGGAACTTTATCATCTAAAGCAGTTTGTGTACGTTGACTTCAATAATACGTACATTCTTTAGTTTTCCTCCTATTCGTTTTTGAATAAAATAGTTTCGCAAGAAGATGATCATGTTAAACTGATCGCGATTTCGAAAATGATCGATGACAATAAAAGAATATATTTGCAGAAAATCCAAACTTTTTGATACTCTTGAGTTGTAAGACGAATTTTTAAAAAAATCTGCGAAAGATTAGACTATTAGGCTGTTACTGCCTGTTTGGACTCTGATAATGACGTCTGACATCGACTGTAAACCTTTATGAGATCTCCAATGATGTGATCCATCTTTGAACCTAGATGAGAGTTTTCGATGTATTGTCCACTGTACGCTTCTATATTGATCGCATGTTCTGGAAGATTATTAACAACATATTAGGACTTCTGCTAAAAGCAGAGTGTTAATATCTCGAAAACTAAATATTTCTGATCATGAAAAACTTGCTGCGATCGTGCATATTATTGTATTGTTTAGGATATATAACAGCAAAGAACATTTATTCAATACATTTACAAAATATCTTTTCTGTGCTTTATTCTTAAACTTTTTGTCAAAGAAAATTGTAAATGTGTTTGTAAATTGGCGATTTCCTGTTTTAATTAAAATACACCATTGACACATATAAAAAATTAATGATTTTTTAAAGATCATTCATACACTGAAGACTGAATAACTAAAAATTTCGTACAACAAATAAAAAAAAACACTTAATTCCAATAATCATGCATCACAATACAACCCGCATCTATGACTATGAACATAGTAAAACACTCTTTCCCAGCAAACGGTTATAGGTCGATCACTATAAGTGAGAATTTAAGAGAAAAAGTTGAATGAGTTCAATGAGTGTGATTCAGTGACATGACAATGACAAAAACTGTATAAAGAGCATTTTACCAAGCAAACCACGAACAAGATCAATCGTTGATTAGTACAAACTACTTGCATACTTTTAGTAAAGATCATTCTAAAGACAATCTATTTAACACCAGTCCATTATATCAGATTCTAATTTAAGTATGAATCATTATATGTGTGACTGTTAGCATCCCGCAGAATTTATACTTTGAAATTTTTATTCATTACTTTTGCATGATTCTTTAGTTTTCTATACAATAAGTGTATTTTTATTGATCAAATTGTGTTTCTCGATTTATGCAACATTTACATTACATTAACACATCCTGTATGCTTAGTTTTTTTTTCACATCACACTTTTATTATTAATTTTGAAGTGGTCATTGTGTTTTGTAGTTTCATTAAGTGTTTTCTAATTTATTGTCAAATTCAGCGTCAGTTCAGTTGCGGTATTATTGGAGTCATAATGAATGACATACAATTTGTGTTCGTTCTCTTGTTATTGCTAAATTTATGGAGGCGTGCAGTTATCGATTTGTTGTACTCGTACGCAAACCTATTTTGATATGCATTTCTAAAAAAATCCATAGAATTTATGTTTGGTTATTTGTTTATGTTTTATGGATTTTTAAATGCATTCGTTTGATTTTTTGTATACTAATTTGAATAGAATGACAAGATGCTGGTTAATTGGAATCGAAATTGTATTAAAGATCATAAATTTTTAAGAGGATTAGATACATATATTTAAGGTTTTTATGAAGGTTAATTAATGTAATAAACATTATCATATAATTTAGTTTTATTGAAAATTTACTTTTTAACAAACTAAAAATTAATGTCTTCCAAAATCTATAGACTGGAATATAAGTATATAAACCAGACTAAAGACTACACTATAGAATAGACTAAAGACAAGAAAATGGACTAAATTCTATAAATCAGACTTTGAACATGACAATAGAATAGACATATGGTCTAGACTATAGACTAGACTATAGACTAGACTATAGACTAGAATATAGACTAGACTATAGACTAGACTATAGACTAGACTATAGACTAGACTATAGACTAGACTATAAACTAGACTATAGACTACACTATAGGCTAGACTATAGACTAGACTATAGACTAGACTATAGACTAGACTATAGACTAGACTATAGATTAGACTATAGATTAGACTATAGATAAGGCTATATACTAGACTATAGACTAGACTTTAGACTAGTCTATAAACTAACCTATAGACTAAACTATATTCTAGACTATAGACTAGGCAATAAACTGACCATAGACTAAACTATATACTAAACTATGTAATAGACCATAGACTAGACTATAGAGTAGAATGTAGACTAGACTAGACTATATACTAGACTATAGACTAGACTATAGACTAGACTATAGACTAGACTATAGACTAGACTATAGACTAGACTATAGACTATACTATAGACTAGACTATATACTAGACTATAGACTAGACTTTAGACTAGACTATATACTAGACTATAGACCAGACTATAGACTAGACTATAGACTAGACTATAGACTAGACTATAGACCAGACTATAGACTAGACTATAGACTAGACTATAGACTAGACTATAGACTAGACTATAGACTAGACTATAGACTAGACTATAGACTAGACTATAGACTAGACTATAGACTAGACTATAGACTAGACTATAGACTAGACTATAGACTAGACTATAGACTAGACTATAGACTAGACTATAGACTAGACTATAGACTAGACTATAGACTAGACTATAGACTAGACTATAGACTAGACTATAGACTAGACTATAGACTAGACTATAGACTAGACTATAGACTAGACTATAGACTAGACTATAGACTAGACTATAGACTAGACTATAGACTAGACTAGACTATAGACTAGACTATAGACTAGACTATAGACTAGACTATAGACTAGACTATAGACTAGACTATAGACTAGACTATAGACTAGACTATAGACTAGACTATAGACTAGACTATAGATTAGACTATACTATATACACGACTGTATACTATTCTATGGACTAGACCATAGTCTAGAGTATAGGCTAGAATATAGACTAGACTATAGACTAGACTATAGACTAGACTATAGACTAGACTATAGACTAGACTATAGACTAGACTATAGACTAGACTATAGACTAGACTATAGACTAGACTATAGACTAGACTATAGACTAGACTATAGACTAGACTATAGACTAGACTATAGACTAGACTATAGACTAGACTATAGACTAGATTATAGACTAGACTATAGACTAGAATATAGACTAGACTATAGACTAGACTATAGACTAGACTATAGACTAGACTATAGACTAGACTATAGACTAGACTATAGACTAGACTATAGACTATACTATAGACTAGAATATTGACTAGACTATAGACTAAAATATAGACTAGAATACAGACTATAGACTACATTATAGACTAAACTATAGACTAAACTATAGACTAGACTATAGACTAGACTACAGACTAGATTATAGACCAGACTATAGACCAGACTTAAGACTAGACTATAGACTAGACTATGGACTAGATTATAGACTAGACTATAGACTTGACTATAGAATAGAATATAGACTAGACTATAGACTAGATTATAGACTAGACTATAGACTTGACTATAGAATAGAATATAGACTAGACTATAGACTAGATTATAGACTAGGATATAGACTAGAATATAGATTAGAATATAGGCTAGACTATAGATTAGACTATAGACTAAACTATAGACTAAACTATAGACTAGACTATAGACTAGACTATAGACTAGACTATAGACTAGACTATAGACTAGACAATATACTAGACTATAGACTATAGACTAGACTATAGACTAGACTATAGACTAGACTATAGACTAGACTATAGACTAGACTATAGACTAGACTATAGACTAGACTATAGACTAGACTATAGACTAGACTATAGACTAGACTATAGACTAGACTATAGACTAGACTATAGACTAGACTATAGGCTAGACTATAGACTAGACTATAGACTAGACTATAGACTAGACTCTAGACTATAGACTAGACTATAGACTAGACTATTGACTAGACTATAGAGTAAACTAAAGACTAGACCATAGACTAGACTATAGGCTAGACTATAGACTAGACTATAGACTAGACTATAGACTAGACTATAGACTAGACTATAGACTAGACTATAGACTAGACTGTAGACTAGACTATAGACTAGACTATAGACTAGACTATTGACTAGACTATAGACTAAACTATAGACTAAACTATAGACTAGACTATATAGACTATAGACTAGACTATAGACTAGACTATAGACTAGACTATAGACTAGATTATAGACTAGACTATAGACTAGACTATAGACTAGTCTATAGACTAGACTATAGACTAGACCATAGACTACACTATAGAGTAGACTATAGACTAGACTATAGACTAGTCTATAGACTAGACTATAGACTAGACCATAGACTACATATAGAGTAGACTATAGACTAGACTATAGACTATACTATAGACTGAGTCTTAGACTAGGCAATAAACTAGACTATAGACTACACAAGACTATAGAATACACTAGACTGTAGACTAGACTACATAATTCTAACCTTAACTAATTGAATGTAATTTTAAAAAATTTAAATTATTTAACTATTTTGCAAAATTTATTTACTTTTTCGTAAAATTTATATACTTATTGTATCCCTAAAACCTAACAAATTTCACTTTCTCCCAACAGAAAAAAAATCGCATTTGCAATTTGATAACTCCTTATTAAAATATTTTCTGAAAAACAGTTTTTTCCCCTCTATGAATTTTTATACATGGGAGTAAAATTTATCAAATATTTCCTATAAAAACAATATAAAATGAAAACAATTGCTAAACGAAAATTTCGCTTTCTATGGGAAGACCTATGTAAAAAAAGTGAAATTTGAATTTTCACTTTTATTTTCCCTAACAAAACCAAAAATATCCGGCTGTGGTTAAACAACAATAAAATGAGAGGCGTTTACCTTTTCCTTTCAGCAAAAATTTTTTTTGTGGTTTTCAATCAAAACCAAAAAAAAAAAAAATAGAAAAACAATCATATCGATATGAAATGATCTAATATTGGTACATTTTCTACCATTTAAGGTGTTTCAATTGTGTGTAAATTAACAACAACAACAGTAAGCAATAAACTCAGCGAGTGAAAGTGGTTTATATTTGCTTTCCTTCTAAAAGGATACCTATAGTTTCACCTACCGGAAATGCTGTTTACACTCAAATTAAATAGAAAAAATTTTAGGATTTTTACGCGATTTTTCTTTTCAATTACTTATTTATTTAGAATTTATTGGTTTTTTTGTTAAAAAAAATCTATAGAATTTTATCAAATTCTCATATTACTTGTTTTAAGTAAATTTTGAAATCAATAACATTAGTTTTGTTATATTTATGTACTTTTTCTAATGTTTGATTTATAGTCATGTGGTAAAGTGTGAGTGGCCCTTACTAGTTTCTAATTGGGGTTTAAATTAAAAGGAAATTCATTAAAATTGCTCGATTAGATATGTTATACTTTAAAGACAATAGGTTAGTCTATATAAAGACTATTGACTGTAGACTAGAGACTACATTATAGACTAGGTCATATACTAGACTATATACTAGGCTACAGACTAGACTATAGACTGGACTATATACTAGACTATAGACTGGACAATGGACTATACTAAGGACTATATTATAGAAAAGATTAGACTATAGACTAGACTATAAACTGGACTATAGACTGGACTATAGACTAGACCAGAGACTTGACTCTAGACTAGACTTTAGACTACTATAGACTAGACCATAGACTATAGACTAGACTATAGATTAGACCATAGACTAGACAATAGACTATAGACTAGACTATAGACTAGACTATAGACTAGACTATAGACTAGACTATAGACTAGACTATAGACTAGACTATAGACTAGACTATAGACTAGTCTATAGACTAGACTATAGACTAGACTATAGACTAGACTATAGACTAGACTATAGACTAGACTATAGACTAGACTATGGACTAGACTATAGACTAGACTATAGACTAGACTATAGACTAGACTATGGACTAGACTATAGACTGGACTATAGACTAGACTATGGACTAGACTATAGACTGGACTATAGACTAGACTATAGACTAGACTCTAGACTAGACTATAGACTAGACTATAGACTAGACTATAGACTAGACTATAGACTAGACTATAGACTAGACTATAGACTAGACTATAGACTAGACTATAGACTAGACTATAGACTAGACTATAGACTAGACTATAGACTAGACTATAGACTAGACTATAGACTAGACTATAGACTAGACTATAGACTAGACTATAGACTAGACTATAGACTAGACTATAGACTAGACTATAGACTAGACTATAGACTAGACTATAGACTAGACTATAGACTAGACTATAGACTAGACTATAGACTAGACTATAGACTAGACTATAGACTAGACTATAGACTAGACTATAGACTAGACTATAGACTAGACTATAGACTAGACTATAGACTAGACTATAGACTAGACTATAGACTAGACTATAGACTAGACTATAGACTAGACTATAGACTAGACTATAGACTAGACTATAGACTAGACTATAAACTAGACTCTAGACTAGACTATAGACTAGACTATAGACTAGACTATAGACTAGACTATAGACTAGACTATAGACTAGACTATAGACTAGACTATAGACTAGACTATAGACTAGACTATAGACTAGACTATATACTAGACTATAGACTAGACTATAGACTAGACTATAGACTAGACTATAGACTAGACTATAGACTAGACTATAGACTAGACTATAGACTAGACTATAGACTAGACTCTAGACTAGACTATAGACTAGACTATAGACTAGACTATAGACTAGACTATAGACTAGACTATAGACTAGACTATAGACTAGACTATAGACTATATACTAGACTATAGACTAGACTATAGACTAGACTATAGACTAGACTATAGACTAGACTATAGACTAGACTATAGACTAGACTATAGTCTAGACTATAGACTAGACTATAGACTAGACTATAGTCTAGACTATAGACTAGACTATAGACTAGACTATAGACTAGACTATAGACTAGACTATAGACTAGACTATAGACTAGACTATAAACTAGACTATAGACTAGACTATAGACTAGACTATAGACTAGACTATAGACTAGACTATAGACTAGGCTATAGACTAGACTATAGACTAGACTATAGACTAGGCTATAGACTAGGCTATAGACTAGACTATAGACTAGACTATAGGCTAGACTATAAACTAGACTACAGACTAGACTATAGACCAGATTATACAGTGAAAAGACTATAGAATAGACTATAGACTAGAATAGACTATAGAATATAATATGGACTAGACTATAGACTACACTATGGCAAAGACTATAGCCTAAACTATAGACTAGACTATAGACAGCCATTTTGTTTATGTTTTAAGTTGTTACATGATCGATATTATTATATTTTATGTAACTAATTTGTATGTCTTATTAAATTTTGGAATAAAATTCGTAAGAGACCTTTATAGATTATCCTTAAAAATTCTTTAGCATTGTTTCAAAGAAAGATTATATTTATTCATTATTACGAAATAATTAAAACAAAAATACTGATCACCGGAAAATCAGACATTTGAAAAACTAGCCGCCAATTACTATTGTCTATTGGAAAGACACCTAAAGAGAAGATCATTAAAAGGATCACAGAAACAAAAGGGTCATAAAACTAGAAAATCATCAATTATGTCAAGACATATTGCGAAATTTTTTCTCCGATACAATTCTATATAGTAGATAAAACCTTTAAAACAAAAGAGTTTCTTATAGAGCAGCAAAAAAGGATACATTTTTTCTATTCTTTTTATACAAGAAAAAAATGGTCACAAAAAAATATACATTCAAACAATGGCCAACAAAACATTGTGCAAGTTTTATACAAAACTACACGATACAAAAGGATATGTTTAAAACAAAAGGATACATTGAATATATGTCCGGCAAAAGATCTTTAAATTACTTGTGGTTCTTAAGATGTTAGGTAGAGTCTGACAACCTGCAGGAGATAAATGAAAACTACAAATAGTATTTAGTTTCATAATATTCTAGGTTTGTTTTGTTGTTTTGTTTTTGTCAGTATTAAAGATTATTTAAAGACCATAAGATCCTTTCGTTTTGTAAAATAGAAAAACAAAAACAAGTGAAGCTGATTAAATACTCTATTGACAACGTAAGAATTGCACAAAAAAACGGCCTAATACTTGCCTTTAGTCCTTTTTGATCTAGTGCCATACAAAAGGATTCAGAATTTGGCAATTTCTTTTGCATAATTTTGTATTTGTTTGCTATTGGCCAACATCTGTAAGGATGTGATGGGAACTACTGTAAATTGAGTTGCAAATGTCAAGTTACACAGCAATTGACAATATTCGAAATTGAAAGAGAAAGAATTCTAAATCAGCAACCACAAAAGACCATCGTTAGTCATTCTCTTTTAAATGTGTGTGGGTTGCTTTTTAGAGATCATTTTTAATAACGATCATCTTGAGAACTACTTCCGCCTAGAACTACTTTTCTTATTGTTTCTTGTATTTTTATAAAAGAACAATAAAACGAACTTTTTATCTTGAAAAAACAAATCTTGGACACTTGTGGGAAAATTGTCAAAATGATTTCTTAAGCCTTACACTAACTAAAAAGTAAATAGAAATCTGTGCTTATCAGTGATTTGGCGATCTTCAATGTTCATTTTATATACAAAATCAATTTGTGTTAACATTTTCTGATGTCTCTTAATATTAAATCTAGAACACAAGTTATTTGAGATTCTGCTACTAAATTGAGCAGGTTTATTGTTTTATTGACAAGTTTCTTTTTTATCACGATCAGTAAAAATGTAAAAAAGAGCAAGTGAACAATTTAAAAAAAAATCTTAACATTAAAACAATAAAAAGACTAAGTTGTACCATTGTTAGAGGTTTATAAAAATGTCATCAAGAATACTATTAGTATTTAAAAAATATGTATCAAACAAAGAAATATTAAAATGGTTTCAAAAAGTACAGCAATTTATTTTTTCGAATTGAATCTCAATTATTTATTTATTTCAAATGTACTGCATATCTTTTTTCAACATAATTTTAAACTGAATTTTAGCATAAACTTATTCTAGTTCCAAAGCCATGAATTAAAACAATATATATTGTGAATTGAGCTAAATGCTTTAGAGGTCTAGTTTATAGCCTAGTCTATAATCTAGTCTATAGTCTAGTCTATAGTCTAGTCTATAGTCTAGTCTATAGTCTAGTCTATAGTCTAGTCTATAGTCTAGTCTATAGTTTAGTCTATAGT
>NC_060954.1:13332210-13337167 GCF_022045245.1 Lucilia cuprina
ATTATAGACTAGACTATAGACTAGACTATAGACTAGTCTATAGACTAGACTATAGACTAGACCATAGACTACACTATAGAGTAGACTATAGACTAGACTATAGACTAGTCTATAGACTAGACTATAGACTAGACCATAGACTACATATAGAGTAGACTATAGACTAGACTATAGACTATACTATAGACTGAGTCTTAGACTAGGCAATAAACTAGACTATAGACTACACAAGACTATAGAATACACTAGACTGTAGACTAGACTACATAATTCTAACCTTAACTAATTGAATGTAATTTTAAAAAATTTAAATTATTTAACTATTTTGCAAAATTTATTTACTTTTTCGTAAAATTTATATACTTATTGTATCCCTAAAACCTAACAAATTTCACTTTCTCCCAACAGAAAAAAATATCGCATTTGCAATTTGATAACTCCTTATTAAAATATTTTCTGAAAACAGTTTTTTCCCCTCTATGAATTTTTATACATGGGAGTAAAATTTATCAAATATTTCCTATAAAAACAATATAAAATGAAAACAATTGCTAAACGAAAATTTCGCTTTCTATGGGAAGACCTATGTAAAAAAAAGTGAAATTTGAATTTTCACTTTTATTTTCCCTAACAAAACCAAAAATATCCGGCTGTGGTTAAACAACAATAAAATGAGAGGCGTTTACCTTTTCCTTTCAGCAAAATTTTTTTTGTGGTTTTCAATCAAAACCAAAAAAAAAAAAAATAGAAAAACAATCATATCGATATGAAATGATCTAATATTGGTACATTTTCTACCATTTAAGGTGTTTCAATTGTGTGTAAATTAACAACAACAACAGTAAGCAATAACTCAGCGAGTGAAAGTGGTTTATATTTGCTTTCCTTCTAAAAGGATACCTATAGTTTCACCTACCGGAAATGCTGTTTACACTCAAATTAAATAGAAAAATTTTAGGATTTTTACGCGATTTTTCTTTTCAATTACTTATTTATTTAGAATTTATTGGTTTTTGTTAAAAAAAATCTATAGAATTTTATCAAATTCTCATATTACTTGTTTTAAGTAAATTTTGAAATCAATAACATTAGTTTTGTTATATTTATGTACTTTTTCTAATGTTTGATTTATAGTCATGTGGTAAAGTGTGAGTGGCCCTTACTAGTTTCTAATTGGGGTTTAAATTAAAAGGAAATTCATTAAAATTGCTCGATTAGATATGTTATACTTTAAAGACAATAGGTTAGTCTATATAAAGACTATTGACTGTAGACTAGAGACTACATTATAGACTAGGTCATATACTAGACTATATACTAGGCTACAGACTAGACTATAGACTGGACTATATACTAGACTATAGACTGGACAATGGACTATACTAAGGACTATATTATAGAAAAGATTAGACTATAGACTAGACTATAAACTGGACTATAGACTGGACTATAGACTAGACCAGAGACTTGACTCTAGACTAGACTTTAGACTACTATAGACTAGACCATAGACTATAGACTAGACTATAGATTAGACCATAGACTAGACAATAGACTATAGACTAGACTATAGACTAGACTATAGACTAGACTATAGACTAGACTATAGACTAGACTATAGACTAGACTATAGACTAGACTATAGACTAGACTATAGACTAGACTATAGACTAGACTATAGGCTAGACTATAGACTAGACTATAGGCTAGACTATAGGCTAGACTATAGACTAGACTATAGGCTAGACTATAGACTAGACTATAAACTAGACTATAGACTAGAGTATAGACTAGACTATAAACTACTCTATAGACTGGACTATAGACTATACTGTAGACTAGACTATATACTAGACTATATACTAGACTATAGACTAGACTATAGTAGACTGGACTTTATAATATATTGGACTAGATTAGACTACAGTAGTCTAGACTATATATTACATCAAAGACTAGACTATGGAAAATTACAGAATAGACTAGACTATTTACTAGATCACAAGCTAGAATATAGACTGAAATATTGAGTAGGCTAGGGACTCTACTATAGACTAAGCTATAGATTATACTACAGACTAGGCTATGGACTATACTGTGGACTAGACTATACACAATATCAAAGTGCCGACTCTACATCTGATTTATAAATTTCCTATAAATAGAAAATAAATTGAATATATTCGGTATTAATTCAAACGCTTCAGCAAAATGCATTCAACACAAGGACCCCGTCGTATACCTCAAGAGTGTCTATGAAAATATGCACTTTTTAATTACTTACTACATGTATTATAACATCTTTAAATGTTGAAACCATTCTCCCAACAAACCATAAACCTATAAACACACACTTGTCCTTATCTAACCTAAATAAACAAACTAGAAATGAAGATACAAGAAGTAATGAAATCCTCACATCTCAATGAGTGAAAAGTGTCACAAGTGCCACATAAAATTACAATATATTTAAGTTCTCCTTCCGCCAAATAGGCGCATAATTGTAAGCTTAAAAAAAAAACAAAGAATTGAGATAAATATATCGAATGGCAGTTTAAGTGGATCCTGTGGTACAAACAACAACAAATATAATACGGAAATAAAAAATCACAAACTAAGGAACAAAAATCTTATACAGCAATAAAAACAAAACACAATAAAAACAACAATGTCGCATATTTAAGGAGCCAATACCATAAAAGAACAACTAAA
Source organism: Lucilia cuprina (assembly GCF_022045245.1). Lineage (NCBI taxonomy): Eukaryota > Metazoa > Arthropoda > Insecta > Diptera > Calliphoridae > Lucilia > Lucilia cuprina. Next base: position 13,334,923 of record NC_060954.1, read on the forward strand.
TCTGAGAGTAAAAAAATAACAAAACGTTTAAGTGTCACATAAAAAAAGAATTTACCGCTGCGTATGTAAAAATCAACATACGAACTGCAATCAATTGCAGACATTTTCGACTAGATGAATATTTAACAAACTGAAATAAAATCTTAAGTGACAAGAATTTATATAAAAAATCTCATATGAGTTACTTTTTATGAAATTTGTAGAGGCCGTAAAGAATCTAAAATTAAAAAATATATTTTGTTTTTCTCCAATCCGAGCAAATTTGAATCAAATATTAAAGACTCGTTATTTTTTTGGCATTTTTGAAATTTTATCAGCATCATTCTGAAGTATTAAGTATAACCAAGAAACACTTTTTACTTTATATTAGAGTCAATAATATAGTCTATGGTCTAGTCTATAGTCTAGTCTATAGTCTATAGTCAAGTTTATAGTCTAGTCTATAGTCTAGTCTATAGTCTAGTCTATAGTCTAGTCTATAGTCTAGTCAATAGTCTAGTCTATAGTCTAGTCTATAGTCTAGTCTATAGTCTAGTCTATAGTCTAGTCTAAAGTCTAGTCTATAGTCTAGTCTATAGTCTAGTCTATAGTCTAGTCTATAGTCTAGTCTATAGTCTAGTCTATATTCTAGTCTATAGTCTGGTCTATAGTCTAGTCTATAGTCTAGTATATAGTTTAGTCTATATTCTAGTTTACAGTATATTCTATAGTTTAGAGATAGGTTAGTTTACAGTCTAGTTTATAGTCTAGTTTACATTATAGTCTAAGGTCTAGTCTATAGTCAAGTCTATTGTCTAGTATGTAGTCTAGTCTATGTTATAATCTATAGTTTAGTCTACAGTCCTTTCCATAATCTAGTTGATAGTCTATAGTCTTGTCTATAGTTTAGTTTATAGTGTAGTCTATAGTGTAGTCTATAGTTTAGTTTATAGTCTAGTCTATAGTCTAATCTATAGTCTAGTCAATTTTGTAGTCTATAGTCTAGTCTTTAGTCTTGTCTATAGTCTGGCCTACTGTCTAGTCTATAGTCTAGATAATATTCCAGTCTATCGTGTGGTCTAAAGTCTAGTCACTAATAGTCAATTCTAAAGATATTCTAGTCTGTGGACTTTCTTACAAACTGGACAATTGTCTATTCTATAAACAAGATCATAGACTAGTTTATATTCTAGAAAAGTGTAGTCTTTAGTATGAAATATAATCTATACATACATATATATGTACATGTATATAGTCATCTAGCAAATACAAAGTGCACAGATATTCACCGTGAATGCATTTACTAAACAGTTTATACGCAGTCCTTTAGTCTTACAAAGCATCAACTACCCAGGTTTATTGTTCTAAGATTATTGTCACTTGTTTCCATATGTGCTAAAGATGTGAGTAACATTTAAACGCTGCCTTTAACATATTTCACATTTCTTAAGATTGTTAAAATTTTATAGCTGAGCTCATTGTACCCAATTTTATTTTGTGCTAAAATCAAAACAAGTGTTATTTTATAAGATGCTCTTTTTCATTGCCTTTTATCGGACTGTTATTCTGTTGCGTTTTCAGTTTTTTTATTATTTGTGTCTATCGGTACTTTTGGTGTTGTTTTATATCCTCGTTTTGTCAAGTGGCATATCCTTCGTGTATCCTGTATTTGAAGTGTATTTAAGAGGGACTTAGTGTTGCGTAATTTTATAGTGTGGATTTATGGGTAATTCGTGTAGTTGAAATGCACATACATATATACACACATACATTTTAATACTTATTTAGTTGTTCTTCAGCGATAGTTATTTGTTAATAATAAAATGTAACAAATTTGTTTTTATTTCCTTTAGCTATGGCAGAAAAATTAGAGCGTGTTTGGAATATTTTATACAAATTTCTATAAACAAATGCAATGTCGGTTGATACAATAGCCAAGATTATGAACTAATAGATAGTCTATTTTCTAAATTGTATACTAGTCAGAGTGTTATAGGTAATACTCTATTACTTGAACAATACACTAGACTATAGACTAGACTATAAAACAGACTATAGACAAGACTATAAAGTAGACTATATACCGGACTACAGACAGTCTATAGACTATACTATATACTGAACAATAGACTAGACTAGAAACTAGTCATAGAAAAGTCTATCGACTAGACTAAAGACTAGACTATAGACTAGACTATAGACTAGACTATAGACTAGACTATAGACTAGACTATAGACTAGACTATAGACTAGACTATAGACTAGA
>NC_060954.1:13337267-13339260 GCF_022045245.1 Lucilia cuprina
AGTTCAGTTCTAGTTCAGTTCTAGTTCAATTCTAGTTCAGTTCTAGTTCAGTTCTAGTTCAGTTCTAGTTCAGTTCTAGTTTAGTTCTAGTTCAGTTCTAGTTCAGTTTTAATTCAGTTCTAGTTTAGAAAACACTTTTTCTCCCTTGTAAAAACCTGTCCTTATAATAATTCTACTCATCTTGTTATCATTCTAAATCATCCTTAATAATTATTTCTTTATTTATAAAGGATATATCATATTCTTATAAGGTGGTTCTAAACAACAATGAACAACCATCATAGTGGTTTAATGCAATTTGAGATCGCGTTTATTGTGGTGTCCGGTGTATTGTATTCAACCTATTTACACTTTTATTTTCATTTTTTTCAAAACCAACTCCCATAAAAATGTGGTTAAATATTCCTTAAAGAAATATAATTCATTTATTTATCTTTCGATCATAATATATCCTGTTTATCGACAAAATTTATTTATTAAAAAAAAGGTTTCAACTTTCATATCAGAATATTTTTTCAATCATTGTAGGTGAAAGTGCTGCTGAAAACAAATAAATGTGCATTTGATATCATCATAACGTTTCAAAACAGCAGCAGTTGTATTATTTTTTTTGGCGCGCAAATTTTCATTTTAATTTTCCTTTCAGTTTTTTTTTATTGATTGTAGGTTTCTAGGTCAGGGTTATGGTTGAAAAGTGTTTGCTTTGGGTAAATATAATGCGGTTGGCTTACAGGTGTAATGGAATACAGGTTAAATATAAGAAGTTTTTAATAAATGTTAGTCATAATTAATATTGGAGGAAATATTTTTGAGAATTTTGAAAAAAAGTATTTTCTTACATTAAGTTGACCATTTTTAATTGGTTTATGTTTGAAGATAAAGGAAATATTATTTTTATTTATGGGAATTGCAGATTTGTTTAGGATTTTGCCGTTTAAACCTGTTTCCTTTTACATTTATAATTAAAATTTTAAAATAATATTTTCTTTTAGTTTCGAATTGAAATTTTAAGTTGTTTTCATCCCATGATAATTTTGAATATTTACATTAGTTTATAACATTTTAGTCTTAATAGTTCATTTAGAAAAAATTTTACAGATTCATTAATATGTTTCGCTAGAGTAGTAGAACCGAAACTGTCTCCTAATCATCATCTTTTAGTTCAAGTATTTTAAATTTCTCTAATTATAACACTTTGTCATTCTAAAAACATTTTTGAATAGATAAATTACTGAAAATGTAATTTCACACCTTTTCCTTGACACTTGGGGATCACTAGAAAAAAATATATAAATATGATGCTTTTGATGAAATTTTACTAAATAAAAAATGGTTTTTATAAAAAAATAATCTCGAGCAAGCTGTGAAGCATAAATTACAATAACAAAAAATAATTGTTGACAAAAATATCTAAAATAAGCGGAAGATCCTAAATATACTTGAATGATAAGTTTACTTACACACCTTTTTTTAAACCAAATAAAACTTTCTAGATATCAGAGATTATATTGTCTTAAATTTCAGCTGTTAAGAGGAAAATCATTAAAATCTATGCAATCTGAAATCACCTGTTTACATCAACTATTTTATAAAATATATTTGTTCTAACTACAGCATTAATGTGAAAGAGGATGTTTATTTTGGTTGAGCTAACTTTAACAAGTGTTACTAAAATACAAAAAAATATTTCTAGGTCAGTTAGAGTGCATGTGAGTCTTTTATGAGTTTTTCAAAATGCAATAGGATGTAAATATTTTCAATGTTGAGCAGCAGTTAGGTGATTCTTACTTAAGAACAAAGATCAACTTTCACTTTCTGAAGTCATAGTGATAAAATCATGAAAAAATACATCTTTACTCTGAGTATACTTGAGATAAACTAGAAATAGAACTGAACTATAATTGAACTAGAACTGAACTAGAACTGAACTAGAACTGAACTAGAACTGAACTAGAACTGAACTAGAACTGAACTAGAACTGAACTAGAACTGA
>NC_060954.1:13339360-13342790 GCF_022045245.1 Lucilia cuprina
GTTCTGTTCTAGTTCTGTTCTAGTTCTGTTCTAGTTCTGTTCTAGTTCTGTTCTAGTTCTCTTCTAGTTCTCTTCTAGTTCTCTTCTAGTTCTGTTCTAGTTCTGTTCGAATTCAGTTCTGGTTCTGTTTAAATTCAGTTCTTGTGCAGCTCTAGTTCAGTTATTTCGAGATGAGTTCTAATGTAGTTCCTGTTTTAATCTAGTTCAGTTCTACTTTAGTTATAGTTCAGCATAGTTTCTAACTAATATAGTTTTCTTTTTTCGAACTGAAAATACAGTTCAAATTCTAATGATAATTAGTTCCGTTTAATCAACTTCATTAATCTAAATTTCAACAACTTGTTATTTGCAATATTTCTTTATTTCCGGTTTATAATTCCCATAAATCCTTTGTCTGATCACTGCTTTATAAAATATTATAAAATACATTATTTATTATTCTTTAAAACAAAAATTTTTAACAAATCATTCTCTAGGATTTACGCTTGACCAATGAATTATAAAATTATAGAAAAAAAAGAATTTCATACCTTATGTAATACCTAAAGAAACTGCGCTAAACTGACCAACTGATGCGCTAAAATTTCAACGCCTACTTTTGCACCAACTTAATTTGTATCTTGTCTTTCTTTTAAAGAATTTAGGTCAGCATAAAAATTTTACACAAAAGATTAATTACAAAGAGATGATTTAATGAAAAAGAAACCAAAAACAAATAGTTATAGAATAATGATAACAAGATATTGTGGGAATATTTCAGAAATATGCAACATTGCATTGTTACAAAGCGTATTTATAAAAATTCTAATTGAAACAGAAAGGATCATTAAAGGATAGAAATTTATATTTGTGTTTTTAACAAAAGGATAATAACAGATTTATTATATATGAGAATTATTTATGAAATAAATAGAACAAGTATTACAAATTGGGTCAAAGGTAACATATGGTTGCTATAAAATAAGGATTTACATGATTTATGAAATTCAATTGAAAAACTCTAAAGAACATGTGAGTTTTTTCTTACTAAGAAAATTGTTTTGGAATTTAGAAAAACTTTTTCAATTATAGAAAGATTTTCTATAGAAAATATTATTCGTTCGCAGAGAAGTTTTCTTTAGAAAACTTACTTTTATCAGAAATGTCTCACAGAAAAACTTTTTTAATATCGGAGAATATTTCTCAATTACTAAGATGTTTTCTATAAAAGTTTTCTGTAGAAAAACTTTCTCAGTTACTGAAAAATTTTCTGTGCCGAAACTCTCTCCACTACCCGGAAAATTTATATCTATAAAAACTCTTTCAGTTACTGAGAAGTTTTCTCAAAATATTCTTCTCGTTAGTAGAAAAAAACTTTTTTAGTATAGAAAAAGTCTCTCATTTTTAGAGAATATCTCTCATTTACTAGGAATATGTTTGTAGAAAAACTCTTTCTGAGTTCTGAGAAGATTTCTATTGAAAATCTCTTTCTGCAACTGAAAAAATATTCTACAGAAATGTTCTTTTCGTTAGAGAGAAAATGTATATAGAAAAACATTCAGTAGAAAACCTCTCTCAGTTACTGGAAAGTTTGTTATAGAAAAATTCTCTTATTTATTAAAAAAATTTTTATAACTGAGAAGATTTTTGTATAAAAACTCAGTTGCTGAGAAGAATTCAATAGAAGACTGTCTTAGTTACTGAGAAGATTTTTTGTATAAAAACTTTCTCAGTTACTGTTTTAAAGAAATAAAGAAACAACTCTCAAAGTTACTGAGAAGATTTTTATGGAAAAACTCTCTCAGTTACTAAAACAGGTACTGAGAAGATTTCTATGAAAAATCTTTCTCAATTGGTGAGAAGGTTTCTGTAGAAAAACTTTCTCAGTGACTCTTAAGTTTTCCGAAAAAAACTTTTTGAATTACTGAGCATATAAAAAATGCTCTCACTTAGAAAAACTCTCTCAGATTTTGTTCTGTTACTAAGAAGATTTCTATGGAAAAACTAGAAAATTTCTGTAGAAAAATTCGTTCTGTACTGAAAACATTTCTATAGAAAAACTCTCTCATTGACTGTAAAGTTTTCCGAAGGAGTGGCTCTTTTACTTACTAAGAAGATCTCTCAAAATCTCTCTGTTTTCTCTCAACAACTGAAATATTTCACCTTGATACAATAATTCTCTTTCAATCCCTTTTACTTTCACCAAAAATTAAATCAAATATTTATTAAGAAATTTTCAATAAAACATCAAACAATAAATTTCAAAAAATCCGTAAAATTTTGCACAATTTTTCCATAAAATAGTTTTTCCAAAAATGATATTCCCACGCAGGATTTTATGAAAATTACACAAAAGTTATACAAAGTCATGACAAAATAAATAAAATAATATTAAATTTCCACAAAAAAACTCCTCAAACACTTACGTACATACATAACAACCTAAAACAAAATCCTTTCATTTACTTAATACCATACAAGGATGCCATTACAGCCGCAATGTCACCTGCAAAAACCCAAAACAAATCATCAAAAAAAATCTTCACACAGTCAACTCTTGCCAACGCTTATATCACATACAGACAGTAGCTAAAGAAACAAAAAAAAAAAAAACAATCACTGCAACAATAACAACAATATCTAACCATGCAACAGGATATGAAAGGATATACTGTTTATACAATCATATGAGCGTGTATGTTTGACAAACACATTGCAAGTGCATTACTATTTCAACTCTAATGTGTGTAATTGGAGATGGATATGAAATGTGCTTACACAAGTGTAAGTAAAATTTATACAATTTTCTCACTTTCACTTAATGTTGTTGGAGTTGTCTGCGATTTCTGATGCATCATATTATTGATGATGGTGTGGATGGTGTAAATAATGACAATATTTTTATGGGAAAAAATTCCCATACATTCAACAATGAATGAGAAAGGATAATAGGGACAACTGGTAGAAATCGAATAAATGTTAAGAAAGTATATAAAAATATACTTTGATTTTAATGGTGGAGTTAATATAGTGTCATGGGAACATGAAATAGCAGAAAGATTTATAGATTTGTTTATTCAAAGATTGCTGCAGGAACGTTTTGTAGGGGTTGAGTACTGAACAAGTGCATTAGCATCATAATGAATTAACTTAACAAGTTCATTTTTAACATTTAGTTGTATGCTAGTTATGTAGTCTATACTTTACTTCATAACTTTATATTTCGTAGTATTTACGAAAATTTCGAGTATAAAATAAAAAATTTTGAAATCGTAATACTAAGCCATTCCGCTCGAAAGGATAAAAGGGACAACTTTAGTTCTATTTCAGTTGTTGTTCAGGTTTAGTTCAGTTCTAGTTCAATTCTAGTTCAGTTCTAGTTCAGTTCTAGTTCAGTTCTAGTTCAGTTCTAGTTCAGTTCTAGTTCAGTTCTAGTTCAGTTCTAGTTCAG
>NC_060954.1:13342890-13353088 GCF_022045245.1 Lucilia cuprina
AACTAGAACTGAACTAGAACTGAACTAGAACTGAACTAGAACTGAACTAGAACTGAACTAGAACTGAACTAGAACTGAACTAGAACTTAACTAGAACTAACTAGAACTGATCTAGAACTGAACTAGAACTGAACTAGAACTAAACTAGGACTGAACTTGAACTAGAACTAGAACTGAACTTATATAATGATCTTTTGAAAAAATTGTGGTCCAATGTGGTGAAACTATGTTATCTTAACATTTTAACCTGTATTCCTGTCTGATTATTTGCAATAAATGTCGATAAAAGCCTGGCTATGACATAGCAAATGCCTTAGCGTCTCACAGTCCTCTCAGCATACTCTACACTGGTCTTAATCCGGTTGTCCAATTTTGTGTAATTTTGAATGTTAGAACTCGTGTCCACAAAGAATTCGTTTCATGGTCTTTTCTATTCTGAGGAGAATTTGCTTCGCTTTCTTTCGCATCACTGTTGTTCTTCTCTCCGGATGCTCTAGTGTTTTATAATTCTCTCCGCATGCTCTGCACTGATCTTACACCATTAATCCCCAATTAACTAGGGGAGTACCCATTAAGTATTCGTGTTATCTCATTAACCACAGATTTATTAATTCTGAGAAGTTTTTGTTCTGGATGTCTTTCGTGTCATCATTCTATTATACGAGATTAAATTATGTTAAATTTCAAAAGATTTTGATCACAATAACATACATACTCTTTTCTATTCGGATATGAGACCTAAGATAGAAGAGATTACCTCATAGATCTCTTGAAATTAAGGCCTCTTAAAAGCCTCGTACTTAGCATTAACTATATTGAATGCAAGAATTGGAACCATGTGCAACTGGTGCTCAATACACGTCTCAAATCTTAGCAATTGGAAACTCTTTAGGTTAAACATTTCGCTTGAGCTTAGAAAAACTTTCTATCACATCCGATATTTTCTACATGACTTACAGCTTTAAAAATATGACAGAACTGAAGTTGTAGTTCAAAAATCGATGTCTATTCAATGCTTCTATAGTCACTATCATTAAATTGTCCTTGTTACATACAGATTTACAACAATGTTTAATCAAATTGACCAAACATTTACTCAAGGGTTGTAACTACACAGAAAAATAAAACTTCCCATTACAATAACTGAAAGAACTATATTACGATATATATGTATATGTATGTTCTAACTATGTATGTATGTTTTGCAATCATTCTCATTTTCATTTCTGTACGTATAGTTTTATGAATGCCAGGGTGTTTGTCAATCACCCAAAAACAAATGTCGCATAAAACAAGACAAATCCTTATGGCGAAATGAGGAAAACATAAATATATAAGAAAAATCATGACTGAGAACATGATGAAATAAATAACTAAAGGATATAAAAATAAATAAGAATACATAGATATTTCTGTCATAATTTAGTGTTTGATTTTTATGTTTTCAGGAAAATAAAAGATGAGGAAACGAAACGACTAAAGGTTTATATTTTCTGTTTTGATTATAACATTTTCCATAATATGATTACGATTATTAGTTATGTACATATATTTCTATATAAATAAATAGTTTTTATATTTCCTCTAAAACATACAAATTCTCATCAATACATAGTTTATGAAATTACCAATATATTGGTGTTTGATTGTAACAACCATAACTATTAAAAAAAAAAACAAAAAAAACTTTTATTAAAAGTGAGGGTGGCCATTTACGATCATGTTTGTTGTACATGTATGTGAGATCAATATCAATTTTGTTAATAAAGAAAAAAAAAACTTTTTATATATAAATATAAATGTTAAGTGACCATTACTAATGTTTTTGGGAAATAATGCTTTTAATGATCAGCGATCTTCTAACAGCAGTACTGCTTAATAAACTTGTTAATATTGTAGGCGTAATTAAAAGTCATTAACACCGAGTAACAGTCGTGAGAAAAATTTACGAATAAATATTTGAAGAGTTATTTAGTTGTGGTATCGATTTTATATAGTAGTACTTCGCTGAGAAGCTACCCTGTACGATGCCTTCGATCACTGTATCGATCAAGATCTGGGCTATATATAATATCAAGGATCTCAGCAAGAACAAGACTGATAGGGCTTTTAAATACATTTTCAGGTCACCTGCACTGTTTATGCCGAGGTGCATCATATTGACCGACACGACATTGAAACTACTTGCTCTCCAAATGCATCATATCGTTGTCAATATCCCTCATGCCGTATAGCTTATTTTTGCATCCGCCAAAAATAATAGTTTCTGAGTTGTTTGTGCCGAAGGTTATACCGAATCTCCCCACATATTGAATATGTGGGGAGATAAAATGCGAGCGGCCTTTGGTAGGTTAGTGGGTAGCGTTTAACTAACTAACTAGCTAACTAACTATTCAACTAATTAACTAACCCACAAACTAACTAAGTAGATAACTAAATAACTAATTGTATTCGTTGCAAACAGCACGGTGTCGCTTCTTACTGCAGATTCACGTTATGAACCAAATCCTCTAAGTTAAAATCTTCAAATCTTTGTGCTGAGACCTTTACTTCGTTTTCTTCTGCATAGAATTAAAGACAGTGGAGATACTTCCAATCGATATTTTCATATTTGACGATATGAGCCAAAGATCAATCACTTGATTGTTAACTGATATTTAATTCTCCAAAACTAAATCAAATGAATGGATCACCTGCTCATTGACACACACTATACTCAATCAATCTGATGTACAGGTGTTGGTGAAAGACTTTACCAATTGTATTTGTTGGAAACGAAGTCTTAATGCAACAGTTCAAGTCAAAGTGGCGTTATGTACTTTAAGGAAGCAACTTTATCAGGTTCTTTTGCATATGTCTTCGGACATCGATATCTGTGATTTTTAACTGATATTGACTACTGGAAAACTACGAAATTCGAATTTTTATGTAGACCAAGAATTGTTTCACAAACGATTATCACTTTTTAGGGAAATTTCCACTCGCTAGATTTATGTTGATCCCGTGGAAAATATTCCAAAAAGCCAATTTCTATTCTATAGTCTAATCTATAGACTAGTCTATAGCAGGCGCGTATCCAAGGGGTGGGAAAAAGAAAAAGTTACAATCTAGTCCATAGTGACTAGTCTATAGCAGGCGCGGATCCAAGGGGTGGGAAAAAGAAAAAGTTACAATCTAGTCCATAGTGTAGTCTATAGTCTAGTTTATAGTCTAATGTATAATGTGTCTATAGTCTAGTCTATAGTCTAGTCTATAGTTTACTCTATAGTCTAGTCTATAGTGTAGTCTATAGTCTAGTCTATAGTCTAGTCTATAGTCTAGTCTATAGTCTAGTCTATAGTCTAGTCTATAGTCTAGTCTATAGTCTAGTCTATAGTCTAGTCTATAGTCTAGTCTATTGTCTAGTCCATAGTCTAGTCTATTGTCTAGTCAACAGTCTATTCTATAGTCTGGTCTATAATATTGTCTATAATTAAGTCTATAGTCTAATCTTTTGTATAGTCTGTAGTCTAGCCAATTTTATGATTTCTTTTTTCATTGGCTGCCTATAATCAATTGCATACTCATTTCATCACTAAATTCTTATTAAAAAAGAGATTATGGTGTTTCTAGAGTCATATCTTAGGCAGATTCTTCAGATACAACATGCATAGTTATGCAGGCTTTTAAATAAAGAATACTGAAAAGAATATGATCCACTACTAATCGCTTCATAATGTTCCAAATTTCTTCTTGGAAAAGAAAACCTGTAGAAACATTTAAATCATTATTAATTCCAAACACTCAAGAAACAAACTAACACAGCATGTGGTCAGTGGTATTTTTTACACCTCTACCAAAATCACATAACTAACCAACTGAACATAACATTACCTACCGCAAACACATTACTTATTCCCTATGCATTCCTCGAAAGGCCCCAACAATTGTAAATCAATTTTATGTGCATTTTATTACAATTACAATGGACTATTAAATCAAGTTAATTTAAGTAAAATGACAAAATTTTTTTTTATTTTACACCTCAACAAAATGCAAGTGCATTTAGGACCCATAAAATGTATAAATAATTTGTCACGTGAATGACATTTATAAATAACTTAAAGATATGTATAGACAAACACATGACTAAAGTTATAAATTAACCCCATCTAAATTAAACACCTCCAAAAACATTCAAACAAGCTATTAAAATGTTATTATACACTTTAGGAATTTGAAAATATTTTGTAAATGATCTTGTAAAACTACAACAAATTATATATTCCGAACAAATAAATTTTGGAAAATTGAAAACTTCAAAACTAGAAAAACAAACACACATTAGGAATTTATAACAAGATATTAAGGCATTAAAATCAGAGAGCAAAGGGTAACTAACAATCATGATCATGTTAAGTATCTTATGGGGAAGCAACACCTCTTTTTTTAAAAGAAACTCTGACAATCGAGCATGATCTTAAAGTGTTGCCCTAAAGGGCAAAATGCTTCAACACCTTTTTCTCTCTTTTTTTCCGTCTGTCTGTCTTTCTTTAGTTTTGTTTTTTATATCATATTTAATCTTTAATATGACCCTTTCAACGACCCTTTTTTCTTCTTCTTTTAAAGAAAGAGTAGTTTCCCCCTTTCTTGTCTGTCTTTATCATTTTTTATTGCTTGTTTTCGGTTAAATGATCGTGTGCGCATTTCTTTTTGTGTTATCAACTCTATAATCATCTTTTTTTAAGGGAATTAAAAAATAAAACGTAATATGTTTGCTACTACATAAATATTTTTTGGTTTAAGCATTTTTGTAATGATCTGTGTTGATGATCTTCAAATTACCTATTAGAGTTGATCATGTGTTTTGTATGTTTTTGTAACCCTTAATTTATTTGTTTACTTTCAGTTTTCGGCTTCTTTATGTGGTTGATGCTTCATTCTTATTAAATGTCTTAATCTTCCCCCTTTTATGGCGACTTGTGTTTGTGTGTTTAGCCTTTATTTAACCCCATATTAAGTTTTGATTGATTTGTAATAACGTGGTTTGTCAAATAAGTTTTAAAACACATTTTCAAATCATTCATTCATTCTGATGCCAAATAGAATATCTCTACTCCTTAGTCTAGTGTTAAGTCTATAGTCAAGCCCAAAGTCTATATTCTAGCCCAAAGTCTATAGTCTAGCCCAAAGTCTATAGTCTAGCATATAGTCTAGCCCAAAGTCTATGGTCTAATCTATAGTCTAGTCTATAGTCTATAGTCTAGTCTATAGTCTAATCTATAGTCTAGTCTATAGTCTATAGTCTAGTCTATAGTCTAGTCTATAGTCTAGTCTATAGTCTAGTCTATAGTCTAGTCTATAGTCTGGTCTATAGTCTAGTCTATAGTCTAGTCTATAGTCTAGTCTGTAGTCTAGTCTATAGTCTAGTCTATAGTCTAGTCTATAGTCTAGTCTGTAGTCTAGCCCTAGGTCTAGTTTAAATCTAGTCTATAGTCGAGTCTACAGTATAGTCTTTAATGTAATGTAAAATTACTAAAGTTTTTCTTTTGTATAGAAACTCTCGAAAATGTTCCTTATGGAAATCTTTAAAAAATTATTCTTCTTTGTAAAAAAATTTATAAAGTTTCTTCTTTATAGAAAATTTTGTAAAAATTTGTCGTTTTTTTATGAAACGTTTTTCTATTTTGTATAAATATTCATCTGAAAGACTTATCCCTCAACCCCTTTTCTTGTGAAATTGGTGATCTTTTGTTTATTTCTTTAATCATTTTAAATGAAGCATATTGAAACAACTCTTAAGCAACACCTCTTTCTCCGTATAACATTTAATATAAACTACTTTAAAACATCATAATTGATCTTGAAAAGTATTCATTATTTTATCTCTTAAATTGTTTCGATAAAAAAATAAATAAGATTTGTGGGCGTTATTTTTATTATCCCTCTTGCGTGTAAGTTTATTTTTATTTCGGAGGGAAGATTCTTCCTCTAAAACAAAAAAAAAAAAACATTTGCTAACATATGTCTTTAATTTGATCTTTATAAATGATTTTGACGTGTGTCAGTCTGTCCACCAGTCCATCAGTTTTAATATGTTTATTGACTCACACATGGGGTTGTGTATATGTTTGCATTTGGGGAGGATGGGATGTTAAAGTTTCGTGTTTAGATTAGCTGGATCAGTTGAGTTTAGTTCGTTTTTTTAATTGTTAGATTTTTAAGTTTTTGTTTAGGATGGTAATGTAGGGGTCTTGTGGTATCTGTCAAAAGTGAAACACAAATTAATGAGGATGAAGGTATATAAATAAATTTTCTTTAATTATTTTAGAGATCAATATTACTTCTAAAATAATCATTACTTGTAAACTAGAATATAGATTAGACTATAGACTAGATTAAAGTGCAGACTATAGAATAGACTAAAGACTAGACTATAGACTAGACTACAGACTAGACTATAGACTAGACTATAGACAAGACTATAGACTAGACTATAGACTAGACTATAGACTAGACTATACAGTAGACTATAGAGTAGACTATAGACTATACTATAGACTTGGCTATAAAATTTACTACAGAATTTGACTACAGACTAGACTATAGACTAGACTATAGACTAGAATATAGACTAGACTATAGACTATACTATAGACTAGACTATAGACTAGACTATAGACTAGACTATAGACTTGACTATAGACTTGACTATAGACTAGACTATAGATTAGAATATAGACTCGACTTTATACTAGACTATAGACTAGACTATAGACTAGACTATAGACTGGACTATAGACTAGACTATAGACTAGACTATAGACTAGACTATAGACTAGACTATAGACTAGACTATAGACTAGTCTATAGACTAGACTATAGACTGGACTATAGACTAGACTATAGACTAGACTATAGACTGGACTATAGACTAGACTATAGACTAGACTATAGAATAGACTATAGACTAGACTATAGACTAGACTATAGACTAGACTATAGACTAGACTATAGACTAGACTATAGACTAGACTATAGACTAGACTATAGACTAGACTATAGACTCGACTATAGACTAGACAATAGACTAGACTATAGACTAGACTATAGACAAGACTATACCTAGACTATAGACTAGACTATAGACTAGACTATAGACTAGTCTATAGACTAGACTATAGACTGGACTATAGACTAGACTATAGACTAGACTATAGACTTGACTATAGAATAGACTATAGACTAGACTATAGACTAGACTATAGACTAGACTATAGACTAGGCTATAGACTAGACTATAGACTAGACTATAGACTAGACTATAGACTAGACTATAGACTAGACTATAGACTAGACTATAGACTAGACTATAGACTAGACTATAGACTAGACTATAGACTAGACTATAGACTAGACTATAGACTAGACTATAGACTAGATTATAGACTAGACTATAGACTAGACTATAGACTAGACTATAGACTAGACTATAGACTAGACTATTGACTAGACTATAGACTATATTCTAGACTAGACTATTGACTAGACTATAGACTATACTATAGACTAGACTATAGACTAGACTATAGACTAGACTATAGACTAGACTATAGACTAGACTATAGACTAGACTATAGACTAGACTATAGACTAGACTATAGACTAGATTATAGACTAGACTATAGACTAGATATATACTAGACTATAGACTAGACTATAGACTAGACTATAGACTAGACTATAGACTAGGCTATAGACTAGACTATAGACTAGACTATAGACTAGACTATAGACTAGACTATAGACTAGACTATAGACTAGACTATAGACTAGACTATAGACTAGACTATAGACTAGACTATAGACTAGACTATAGACTAGACTATAGACTAGACTATAGACTAGACTATAGACTAGACTATAGACTAGGCTATAGACTAGACTGTAGACTAGACTATAGACTAGACTTTAGACTAGACTATAGACTAGACTATAGACTAGGCTATAGACTAGACTGTAGACTAGACTATAGACTAGACTTTAGACTAGACTATAAACTTGGCTATAAAATTAACTATAGAAAAAAGTAATTTCTCGATCCATTCTATGTCGGAAATAATTCCCAGAGTACAAAAATGAACTGAAACGAGATAATATTTTGTACTGCAACTAAAACCTTTGGTAACTCATTAAAATGCAATGAAATTCTCTTATAGAGATAGGAATTTCTACTCTAAAATACCACACATGAAATAATAAACAATCTCACACTAACAACACAGATATTACAATTTTATAACAGAATAAATAAACATTGAATCCTTTTGTTTCCTTACTGACCAATGTTTGCATACAATTTGGTTTGATGGCGGTAATGAAGTCCTTTGTTCTATACGCGCACGCGTACAACTAGGAAAAAAAACACAATTAGCAAGCGGTTGTTAACGGTCAAACAAATGTGCGGTTAAAAATGAAAGAGAGAGTGAAAGAGAGACAATTACGTTGATAATTAGTAAAGTTAAATATTTGAGAAAAACAAATATAAATATATGAAATATCTTTTTTTTTTGTTGTTGTTGTAGAGGTAAAGAAGAGCAAATATTTAAATTGGAATAAAATGAAAGGATTTCACAAAAGGATGTGATTTATGCGGTTGTGGTTACTTTGTATTGCAACAAATAATTCATTCATTTCGGATGAATGATTGAAAATGATGTTCAAATTTCTGTTACATTTTTTTTTCATTTAATATTTATTTAAATTTATTATTTGTTTAACAAGATTTTAGAGATTGTTTTCTTTTCGAAACAGAGAATTTTTTTGAGCTAAATATTGAAAATGAAAGGATGTTTGTTATTTAAATGTGTATGTGTTTTGAATTATTATTATTTGTTTTTAGCATGTAAATTATTTTATTAGAAACCAAAAATTCTATGTGGTTTCCATCACTCATTTAGATTTATTTGCTACATTTGTGGCATGCATCATATTATTACTCAAAAATATCACATGTTTAAATTTTTATCACACAACACATCATCTTCAGCAAGCATGCAAGCAGCGTTATTGATAAGAAATTTTGACTGAAAAATTTATTTAGGATTTGAGGTTTTTTCTTTTTATATTTAAGGTTTTAATAAATACAAAAAATAGACAAATTTTCCCTTTTTTATTTAAATTTTGATAAGCTTGCTGCGTGTGCGGGTTTTATTCTCTCTTTTCTGGCGGCCTCCTTACTTTGATTTGCCCTAGAAATTTGTTTGTCAATAATGTTTTTCTTTTTTTTTTTTTTTTCTTTTTACTTCACGTTTCTTTGATAGATTCGTTTTTCTTTTACAGGTGAATTTGAAGATAAACTCATTTCTTTCCTTTTATTGTTTTTATTTCGTTTGTGGTTTCATTTAGTTGTTGATTAAAAGGTGTTGCAATAAAACATAATTTACATTTCCCGGAAATATCCAGTCATGTGTATAGTTTAAGTGTTGGTTTTGATTTTATTTTTGTTTTCCACATTTGTATTTCCCGGAAATTGTGGAGATAGCGTGCTGTATTTGCATAAATGATTAAAAAAGAAAACCTTTCAATAATTCAATTCATTTTAGACCAAAAGTGTCAAATTTGTTTACTAGGAATTATAAAGGCGAGCCTTTTGAAGCAGAATAGGAAATTCTTAATTATATTTGACAGAATAACACTATGTTCACTAAAGTAGCGGGGGAATATTTTATAGTATTGTTAATAGTAGACTGTAGTTCATAATCTAGTCTATTGTCTAGTCTATAGACTAGACTATAGTCTAGTCTATTCTATAGTCTAGTCTATAATCTTGTCCATAATTTAGTCTATAGTCTAGCCTGTAGTCTCGTATATAGTCTAGTCAATAGTCTAGTCTATAGTTTAGTCTATAGTCTAGTCAATGGTCTAGTCTATAGTCTAGTCTATTCTATAGTCTAGTCTATAATCTTGTCCATAATTTAGTCTATAGTCTAGTCTGTAGTCTCGTCTATAGTCTAGTCAATAGTCTATTCTATAGTCTAGTCTATAGTTTAGTCTATAGTCTAGTCTATAGTCTAGTCTATAGTCTAGTCTATAGTCTAGTCTATTCTATAGTCTAGTCTATAATATTGTCTATAATTTAGTCTATAGTCTAGTCTATAATCTAGTCTATAGTCTAGTCTATAGTCTAGTCTATAGTCTAGTCTATAGTCTAGTCTAT
>NC_060954.1:13353188-13355180 GCF_022045245.1 Lucilia cuprina
ACTAGAACTGAACTAGAACTGAACTAGAACTGAACTAGAACTGAACTAGAACTGAACTAGAACTGAACTAGAACTGCACTAGAACTAAACTAGAACTGAACTAGAACTAAAACTAAACTAGAAATGAACTAAAACTGAACTAGTTAGTAAGTTAATTAGTTAGTTATTTAGTTACTAACAAACTTAATTATAAATGTCTTCTATTTTCATGAAACTATTGATCTTGCTCCTGATGATGATCTTCCCCTGTTATAACTTCATTTTTAGTAAAACTTCTCATATAAATCATGAATTTGAACTAAAACTATAACCACAATTAATTTTCTCAATACAATTAATACTAATTAAATTACAAACCTTACAACAAGACAATCTTTAAATAGAGATCTTTAACAAGAACATGCGATCTTGGTTGAAGAAAAAACCTCACATTTCCCACATAAATTCATTTATTTTGAACAAATTAAAAGTAGCGAGTTAAATTTACAATTTATTAAAACATTATTTAACATTTGAACAACAACTAAAACACAAAAATATTATGTTTAATAAACGATTAATTAAATTAAGTTGTAAAGTAAAACGTACATATAGATGATCCTCGTTTAATGAAAACTACACTAAAGGGAGCTGTTGTGAATTTTAGACAATTATAGACAATTTTAAAATTTATACTAGTGGGAACTATAGACCAAAATATAGAATACACTGTAGACTTAACTATACTCTGATATACATAAATAACAAAATAGTATAATTTGGACTATCAACTAAACTATATATAATCTTGGCAATGGACTAGTCTATAGTGTTCTCGTAAAAGTTTTTGAAGTTTATGTTATTTTTTTTTAAACTTAATCCCAGTTTAACTAATCTTATCGTTAATTGAAAAACACAACATGAAACTATGACGAATTATAAGTAACACATAAAAAGATCAATTTCTTTTCATACTCATGAAAAAGATCTGTCTTAGATCAAAGTAAGTAAGATTAAAAGTATTTAATATATTTAATTGAAAGCTTCTTTCTTCTTTCATAAACGACAATATTTTATTGAAAAAGAAAAGAAATTACTCCTTCCTTAACTCATACAAATATTAAAGCAGAAAATAAAAAACGAAAAATAAATATAAGAATCTTGACTTTTCAACAAATTGAAATTGATCGTGAGAAGAAACTAAACTCAACGTATTAATCATGAGTTTCTTCACTTAACTACCGCAGAGGGGAAAGTTTTTCTTTATAGTTATGAGTTGATTAACTAACTAAGGAATTAAATAGAATTTAAATACATATGTATATACATGAACATCTGATAGTGGTTTAAGTTAAAGTTGAGTTTTCTTTTCATTCATTTTCATTTAAATAATCATTTTATATTTGTAAGCAAGAGGCGGGTTTATTTATGTTGTATGATTATTGTAAGTAGAAGAAATAAACATGCAACAGTAGCTTAGCACCATTATATGAACAAAGAACTTTTTTTCTCTTGATCATTTAAAAGGGGGGTCTTTTATAAAACCATTTGTAGTGAATCTTTTTTAAACGGAAGTCTTTAACAATGGCGACGACCACCAGTTCATTGAGTGTTGATTGTCATTTTAAGTTGTTTTGTGTGTTTTTGGTGGGCTTTTTCTGCTGATCTCGTCTTGTGGTTGGGTGGACAAAAGAGATCATTTAATTTAAAATGAAGGAAACACATAAATAAAATTAACACAAATGATTTTTTTTTCAAGTGTTTATTATGTTTAAGCCGTTTTTCTTTAGAAACTAAATCAAGTACAGGAATGTTTAAAAGCAGTGGCGTTATACAGGAGTTCAAAATTAGATAAGAAGGGAGAAAAGCTCTGAAAGTTCTTTGATATTTCCACATTAAATAACTGAACTGGTCTAGAACTGAACTAGAACTGAACTAGAACTGAACTAGAACTGAACTAGAACTGAACTAGAACTGAACTAGAACTGAACTAGAACTGAACTAGAACTGAAC
>NC_060954.1:13355280-13356597 GCF_022045245.1 Lucilia cuprina
AGTTCTAGTTCAGTTCTAGTTCAGTTCTAGTTCAGTTCTAGTTCAGTTCTAGTTCAGTTCTAGTTCAGTTCTAGTTCAGTTCTAGTTCAGCTCTAGTTCAGTTCTAGCCCAGTTCTAGTGCAGTTCTATTGATCTATAGACGAGTCTTACTCAAAAATATTGACACATATGGAAATGTATTATTACATAAAAATTCATAAAGATATACGAAACCTTAACACAAATACATCCACATATGTATTATTAAAGAACATCCTTTTAAAACAACATTCATCAAAATCTAATAATAAAAGGGATGGTCCTTCATTTCGGACAACAACTTGCTAAAATTGAATTGGTTAATAGAAAAACCTTAACCACAAACTGTATCTTATGGTTAAAGAATATATTCCTCAGGGACTTAATTTTGAGGGTGTTAATGCAAGAGAAAAGAATTATAATTTTGCAAATATAGAAGAAATATGTATGTGTGTAAGTAATAATATAAAAGTGTAACCTTATACAAAATGCATTATGAATAATTTCATTCTTGATGTGTTTTTATATGTTTATTTGTTAAAATCACATTAATGTGTTGAGTTTATTTTAAATATTTTTTTTCTTATTCTTATCCATTTAAGTCTATTTTTAATTTAATTGCTTTGTTACTTGTTTTCCTAAATGATGATGGATCTCTTCGTTTAGAGTTTATTTGAACTTTTAGTTTTCGATTACAATGTAACCACATGTGTGTTGTGTTATTATAACATTTATAATATTCGTCTCAGGAAATCATACATCATTTAATAATGTGCAAAATACATGGAAAAGAGATTTTAATTGCTAATGCATTTGTGTAATACTTGATCTATTAGGAATTCTTTAAAAAATAATGCGTTTTTTGTTAAGAATTATATACATATTTTATTAGTTTTTGAAAAAATAAGGGCATATTTTGTCATTTTTCTTTAAATTGAGCTAATTTTCATTTTTAGTCTTAATTTGGCTGATAATAATGCACCTCTATATTTAAGTATTTGTGTAAACATTTTATTTATAACTTTTTTGAGATTTTTTTCAATTATTTTAAACTTAATTTCACACAGGGACGTGACAAAGTTCTTTTTAAATATTACGCAATGACACAGTGAAGTCTGCTTTCAATTGTAGTTCAGTTCTAGTTCAATTCTAGTTCAGTTCTAGTTCAGTTCTAGTTCAGTTCTAGTTCAATTCTAGTTCAGTTCTTGTTCAGTTCTAGTTCAGTTCTAGTTCAGTTTTAGTTCAGTTCTAGTTCAGTTCTAGTTCAGTTCTAGTTCAGTTCTAGTTCAGTTCTAGTTC
>NC_060954.1:13356697-13359557 GCF_022045245.1 Lucilia cuprina
CTAGAACTGAACTAGAACTGAACTAGAACTGAACTAGAACTGAACTAGAACTGAACTAGAACTGAACTAGAACTGAACTAGAACAGAACTAGTACTGAACTAGAACTGCACTAAAACTGAAATAGAACAGAACTAGAACTGAAATAGAACTGAAGTAGAACTGAACTAGAACTGAACTAGAAATGAACTAGAACTGAACTAGAACTGAACTAGAACTGAACTAGAACTGAACTAAAACTTAACTAGAACTGAACTAGAACTTAACTAGAACTAAACTATAACTGAACTATAACTGAACTAGAACTAAACTGGAACAGAAATTGAGAGGAACTAGAACTAAAAACATGATTTTTAACTAAAATCATCAATTCAGTAAGAACTCCACAACTGTGGAGTTGTTATTGAATTAAAACCAGTTTATAAACTGTCAACTTTATAACCGACACACATTCTTCATTCGATTACTGCATAATTTCAATCAGGTGTTTTTTTTAAAGAAACGCTAGAATTGGTGGGAACAACTCAGCTTGACAATCAATCATTTTACCCTTTTATGACAGGTTTCACTTTACCTAAAATGATAAAATCTTATTCAACAAATTACAAATCGTATACAAAAACAATCAAATTGTTAACGACAAAATGACAAAAAAAAAACAAAACACTAAAAATCACTTTTTTGTAGGGGTTAACTCTATATAAGAAAGGATTAAAAATTTGAAATAAATATTCCCATGACAAACTCTTTGTGGCAGGATCTCACATGACTTTGGAAATTCGTATAATGAAACAAGGACAAAATGTTAAAAAGAAACTAAAACAATTTCATGGTGTTTGAAAACAAAGAAAAAAGATTATTTGCTTGAAACAAAAGAAAAAGGATACGAAGGAGTTAAGAAAATGTTGAAATTGTAAAAAAAGAGTAGAAAACACTTGCGTGTGTGCGTGTGTTTGTCTTTTTCCAAAAAAAGTAAGACTTCCTTAACTATTTTAAAGTGTAACCATAACAAATGTCCAAGGATTAAATTTTTTATTTTTGTTGGTCCTCCAGTTGTTTTACAACCTTGACTTACAGTTTTGAATTTAAATCCCATCTTCGATTTTGCTTTAAAAACCCTTTACGTAAAAAAGGATAGGCAATAAAATCAGGATTTGTTTTTAAAGAAATCCTTGTAAGTCTAGCGTGTAATTTTTAGGTACGAAATATTATTTTTTTTAATTTAAGGGAATGTTTTGATAAGTAATAATTGCAATGATTTGTGTTTATATTATTTTGAGTTTGAACTAAATCCATTATAGTAGACAGATATTATTTTTAAGAAAATACTGTCTAGACTTTAGCAAAACAATGGATAACTGCAGATAACCTTTAAAAACTAAAAGGGTAACTATGAAAATTAATATTTAATGAAAATTTCAAAAGGATTTATTTGATTTAAGGTGATATAGTGATAATTTAATGCCACTTTTAAACAGAACTAGAATGGAACTAGAACAGAACTAGAATGGAACTAGAACAGAACTAGAACAGAACTAGAACAGAACTAGAACAGAACTAGAACAGAACTAGAACAGAACTAGAACAGAACTAGAACAGAACTAGAACAGAACTAGAACAGAACTAGAACAGAACTAGAACAGAACTAGAACAGAACTAGAACAGAACTAGAACAGAACTAGAACAGAACTAGAACAGAACTAGAACAGAACTATAACAGAACTATAACAGAACTAGAACAGAACTAGAACTAGAACAGAACTAGAACAGAACTAGAACAGAACTAGAACAGAACTACAACAGAACTAGAATAGAACTAGAACAGAACTAGAACAGAACTAGAACAGAACTACAACAGAACTAGAACAGAACCAGAACAGAACCAGAACAGAACCAGAACAGAACCAGAACAGAACCAGAACAGAACCAGAACAGAACCAGAACAGAACCAGAACAGAACCAGAACAGAACCAGAACAGAACCAGAACAGAACCAGAACCAGAACAGTCTAGAACAGAACTACAACAGAACTAGAACAAAACCAAAATTGAACTAAAATTGAATTGTAAAAGAACTACAACTGAACTATAATTGAATTTCTTGAGATATTTCCAACTTAAACGATTCGATTCGTCCTAAGACTCACTCAGCAATTTGAAATTCCCTTCTTTAATATAATTCTATACATTTATCATTAAAACTCTTTTTCTTTTCTTTTCAGGTTTGTAAGTTTGCAAACTTACAACTTCAATCAAATAGAAGAAAAACTTTTACACAAAGAAAGAAAAACTAAAACAAATACACACAAGAAAAAGCACTCAAGTGAACGGCAGACATCCTTTACATAATTTTACCGTGATAACTTTAACTTGTACTATAACAGGACAAACAATTAAGGCGGTTCTAAACTACAAGCGGGTAGAGCAAATGTCGAAAAAATGTGTAAACTTTATATACACAATATTTTTGGAATACCCTAATATTGGAGTACTTTCTCAGCAACTATAGACGTCGAAAAACAAGAAAAAGAAAAAAAAACCATCTAGACATGTTAAAGTGTTATTTCTTTAGAAAGTAGGACAACACATTTGTATTTAAGTACAAACATTAATACTTGTACTAACGTCACAAACATACACACCTCCCTCTATACAAATGTGAAGAGTCCTTGTCTATTGTTCGAGTTATCAATTAAATTGTAAGGGGTTAAACATACAATAATACAATAACATTTATAAAACAGATCATACACTGAAAAGTTCAGTTCTAGTTCAGTTCTAGTTTAGTTCTAGTTCAGTTCTAGTTCAGTTCTAGTTCAGTTCTAGTTCAGTTCTAGTTCAGTTCTAGTTCAGTTCTAGTTCA
>NC_060954.1:13359657-13361519 GCF_022045245.1 Lucilia cuprina
AGAACTGAACTAGAACTGAACTAGAACTGAACTAGAACTGAACTAGAACTGAACTAGAACTGAAGTAGAACTGAACTAGAACTGAACTAGAACTTAACTAGAACTGAATTTGAATTGAACGTTTTGCCTAAAATCTAGATTCTAGACTAATGTCTCCTTTTTGTTGTATCCTTATTGCCCAAAAATGTTCTTATGAGTTCTGTTTTAATACAAATTTTATAAAATACACTCATATTTAAAAATAAAATTCAATAGAACTATTAAATTTTATGTGAATTTTCATTAAGCAAAAAACACATAAACAAACCTAAAATTATGACTTTATTAAAAAAAATATCGTTTTCAAAAATCAAAAAAAAAAACTATAATGATCAGCATGTGTTCAATTTCACTTTTCATTTTTTCAGCCAACAGCAGACACAAGTTCATCTTGAAATTATTAACAAATAAACAAAAGAAGTCAAAATAAAAATTGGGGCGTTCCAATTTATATCAGCTGTTAGAGATAAAAAATTTGAAGGCACAAGTCTAAACAGCCTTCCATCAACGAAACTCACTCTTAACCATATTTTTCGTTTTTCGGAAAAAGAGAAGTGTTAATCATAAGAACACTAACAAGAAGTTTAAAATATTAAGAAATGATGATTAGAGTTTGAAATTTAGACGACATGTGTTTGAGTTGTGTCAAACAAAAAATTATGATTAAACCTAACGAAAATATACTTTTTTCCTTTACTAATCATTTTATAACATTTATAAGATTAGGTTTTTTTTGTGAAAACAAAATTTATACGAAAGGAAAAGTGTGTCAGGCACAAGTATTTTCACCGTTACTTTTTTTCTAACTTTCATTTTTTATATTTTAAGGGTTTAAAATTTATTTGAAAGAATTATTTTTGGTTTTTGAGAAATTTTAGAGAAATAATGACTGTTGTACCATGACTAATTAAAAAATTATGACGTTTTTTTGTTATTATTTGTGGTATATAAACCTAAAAGACACCATTTGTTATTTAGGGGGTTAATAAAGAGTTTAAATAAAGAGTTTTTTTCCCTAAAATTTTGATATTATGTATTATTCTTGGGAATTTTTTTTTGTTTTTGGCGAAATTTATATGTTTAAGGAGCGGTTTATTATTTTCGAAAATTTATAAAACGCAATAGTTTTATTCAATAAATTTTAAATTTAGTTACAGTTTGTCAATAGTAAAACTATGGGTTTGAAGTAGATTTTATTTTAAGGAAGACAATTTTCTAAGGGTTAAATAATATGTGTTATAAATCATAGTTTATGGGTCCAACTTTACTTTTACTTTACAGAATAGACTACAGACTAGATAATAGACTCGAATATAGACTAGGCTATAGACTTGACTAGACTAGACTACAGACTATTCTATACAATAGACTATATACTAGACTATAGACTAGACCACAGACTAGACTATATAGCAGTCTATAGACTAGACTGTAGACTAGACCATAGACGAGAGTATAGACTAGACTATAGACTAAACTATAGCATAAACTATACACTAGACTATAGACTAGACTATATCTTGAACTATAGACTATAGAATAGTCCATAGACTAGACTATAGATTAGACTATATAGACTACACTGTAGGCTAGACAATAGACTAGACTAGATTATAGACGAGAGTATAGACTAGACTACAGACCATAGACTATACTATAGACTATACTATATCTTGAACTATAGACTACACTGTAGGCTAGATTATAGACTAGACTATAGACTGGCCTATAGACTAGACTAGAGATTGGACTATAGACTAGACTATAGACTAGACTATAGACTAGACTATAGACTAGACTATAGACTAGACTATAGACTAGAC
>NC_060954.1:13361619-13366026 GCF_022045245.1 Lucilia cuprina
CTGAACTAGAACTGAACTAGAACTGAACTAGAACTGAACTAGAACTGAACTAAAACTGAACTAGAACTGAACTAGAACTGAACTAGAACTGAACTAGAACTAGAACTGGAATCGAACTTGCAACAACCTCAAGCTGGCTAATTACTAAGGTTGACCCACCGACTAAATAACTAAAATACAAATAATGTTTGAAACTTAATATACTGCCTTATTCACTGTAGTTCCTCTTAAATAAAATCAAATTGTACGCAAAAAGGATAAAGTTTCTTTCTTACTCTTCTTTCGAGATGATGTCTGGACAACAACTAAAAACAACAAAAATGAATTACAAATAAAAAGGGTCGTAAAGCCTTGTTACAGGACATAAAAAAAGAGCTGAGAATAACATACATGTGTGTCACAAACACTAAAAGAAAAATTAGGTTAAAAATGTCAAAATATGGTAAAGTTAGAACAAAAAGTTTGCCATTTTCCTTGAGAAAGAAAAAGGAAATTAAAATATTAAATAAGTATGTATCGCTTCAATACTCAAAAAAAATAACGAATTGGGTATAAGAATATGTTAGATTTTGTTTTTCTCAAATTCTTAATAAAGACTTTATTTGAAATTTAGTTCAAAACTATCTTTCTTTCATTCTTTATAATGATTTTCTCTAAGTGTAGAATCACACGCATAAATCCAATACTCTTTAATAAATACGTGAGTGTGTGTGTGAATTTATACATTTGACCAAATAAATAAAAATACATAAAAAATAAGGAAGAAAAAAACTTTATTTTTACAGCATTTATACATTTGAAAACTCAATTTTGTAGCTTCAATCAAATGCTGAAACTGAAAAAGAAATGAAACCCAGAATAACATTGTCCTCAAGATAAAATAGAGCGAGCAATAGCCAACAACGGTGAAGGAATATATTGAATGCACCCCAAAACGCAAAAATAATATGAAACATTATACAATCGTTAAAACTTGCTGCCACGTCTGTTGGGCTCATATTTCCGGATTTTACTACAACAAAATATATATATACAACGTATTAAATTCGATCATCGCATTCACATTCGAAGTGGGGTTTGTTTGACCGTTAACTGTTAAAGCAATAATCAAAATTGTATTGAGTTTGGGTTTTTGTTTTATTTTTGTTTGGTTTACTTTTTAAATGTACGTTTTTTTTTGTTGTTTTTTTGCTTATGACAAAGGAAAAGTTTACTTCTTTTTTCCGGGAATATTTTTTAATCTACTTGTTTGTTCTTGGTAGAGGTAGAACATCGTTAGGAAGTCTATTTAAATTTCTTTGTAACATTTTGATGTCTTTTATAGTCCATCTTAATTATGGTCGTATAGAGTCTGGTTTGTCATTGACTATCTGCATCGAATAACAACAACAATGTCGCCATCATTAAACAATACAAAGATGTCGGGAATGAATGTCGAAGAGCTTGGTCTTTTCCAAGCACCGGGGAGCTTCTTTGTGACTCACAACCGCCCCATTGTGATTCTTTCACGATGGCAGCAATTTACTTATATGGAACTTCCGATATTCTAAAACATCACTTCCGTTTACAACGACAAGCACCTTGACACGTAACCGGTAGACCAAAGTACGAATCTATCTTACTCACAGGAACACACTATGGTTAATCCGATTTGCATAGAGTTTACTTCAAACATACCTGGACAAGAAAGGAAAATTCAATGGTGACAATTGTATAATGAATGTATCGGATACATTCATAAAAGAAAAACATACGACACGGGTTGCTAAGGCCCGATACCACTACATTAATTCTGTATAAGACAACTTAAAATTGTCATCAACTCAGTAACAGTCTCTTATCTGTGGGGTATCTGTTGTCATCGGCAACAGAGCCGATCTTAGAGATGTCGGGAAACGCTAAGAAATACAGTCACTTCTCTGTGGGGTATCTGTTGTCATCGGCAACAGCACCGAACTTAGAGATGTCGGGAAATGTTAACTTAATCAATATAAAAGGGCCATAAATCTATTTTCGTACTTCCGCCGATACTGTACATTATGTTTGAACCAAATTATTTCCATTTCAAAATGTATGAAACCCAGTAAAGTTAGTTTGACATGCGAACATCGTCAATTTCATCCCGAAACATGTTAGAACAGACTCTAATATTGTCGATATAAAATTTTACTACTTACTGTTCGTTTTTCGAAAATCAAAGTCTTTTCTTAAACACCTTTTAAGAAAGTGTTCGCTGGGTTAAGTTTGGGAGAGTTATGCGCTAAAGTTGAAACTCCAATCAAAGACCGCGGTAGTTTACTGTAATAGGAGAGAGCTTAAATAGAAAATCAAGAAAAGAGAAGACTGAAAACCTATTGACTCGATCGGGTGTCGCAAATTATATAGATTCAGTGTCTTTAATGAAACAAAACGCTAATTCCCTTGATAACATCTCACTGATAAGCTGGTTTGCATCCAACGAAATTTCCCAGTTCGACATGAAACCTATTTCTGTTTTATATGTTAAAATGAGAGACAATTTCAAATATAAAGCCTAAAGACTTTAAGACCGATTGGTATTGCGTCGTTTGTCCTTCTTTATGCTTTCAATAATACATTGTTTAAGAAGTACGTAGATTCAACTTATGTCTAAAGGAGAGACAATTTCACATATTTGGATAAAGACTTTAGACCGATTGGATTAGCATCGTTTGTATTCAAAATTAACGCTATTTTTGGGAGAGAAAACATCACATTTTATGGCTCAAGACTCTAGGCTGATTGGACTTTAAACCTTATTGATGCTTTCGTATATTAAATCGACTTAAATCGGTCGTGAGAGTATGACCGATATGATCAGTTTTTCAATTTCGAGAGCATTAGGATCTTTGTTTTGAGTTCGAAGGCTTTACTCATGTCTAAGGAAGAGCAAACTTCATGTATTAATCCTAAACACTTTCGATCAATTGGACTGGCGTTGTTTGTGTTATATAGAATAAGCATGATATAGAATAATGTTAAATCGGCGTTTTACGATCATACTATCACTCAGAATGGTGACGATTTTGTCAGAATGGATGATGAGAGTATTGTACCTTGCCTAATCTAAAATCTTACGAAATGCTCTCAGGGAAACTTCGTAAAGTAAACTGCTGTCACCATATTGAACTTGAAAACTTTATTCCAGTAACTATAACCGATATACACTTATCCTGGAATAGAGCTGTACTGTTGTAATCGTCCCTTATTCTCCACTATTTTACTGCCTTTATTCAGAATTGTATTTTAAAATCTCTTTTTCTCTATACAGGGTGCTAGAGATGGACCTAAGTTAAGAAGTGGTACATATTGTGACAAAACTAAATGTGGAACCTTTCCTAAGTATGTATATATTCCTTCTATTGGCAGAATGGTATTCCTTATTCGACCAATACTTGAGCAAATACTTTTACTTTCTTTAACTTTGACAAGGACGAGCTGAACGTAAACGACAGAGACATTTTGGCAATAAAAAGGGGTGAATATTCTTTTTATATACATATACACATACATGTATATATAAATAAAACAAAAACAACTACAATCATACTTACATATATGTATGTATGTATATTTACACATACTCTAACTTAAAAAAGGACATCATGATGTGTTGCTTTTATATGTTTGTATGTATGCAAGAAAGTTTGTTTGTATGAGATGAACCTTCAAAAAATAAAAAGCCTATAAAAACCCTCATGTTTCAATTTCAATTCTGTGGTGGTAGAGTAAAGGAAGAACAACAACAAGCAAAAATTTTTATAAAAACAGCAAAAAAAAAAATTAGGAAAAAATACACACAAAAATTGTGTATAGTTTTTTTTTGCTCATACATTTATTTTTATCCCTTTTTAACCCTCATGTGTTTCG
This sequence comes from Lucilia cuprina, assembly GCF_022045245.1. Classification (NCBI taxonomy): domain Eukaryota; kingdom Metazoa; phylum Arthropoda; class Insecta; order Diptera; family Calliphoridae; genus Lucilia; species Lucilia cuprina. The sequence continues at coordinate 13,365,508 of NC_060954.1, forward strand.
TCTGTCTTTAGAAAAAATAAATTTCCTAATGTTTTTAGAGAGAGATACGAGTAAGAGGAGTTTGTAGTTAAAGTATATTTGAGTTTGTTATAAAACTTTTATATTTTTTCAATACTTGAAGGAAAATAAAAACAAATATATACTAAAAAAACAACAACAATGCTTAAAAGCAGGGGCCACACATGTCATTTCTTGATGTTAGTTAGAAATGGCTAAATTTTTAAGGATAACCCAGCAGTAGTATAGCAATCTTGGACCATTGTTTAGTCTTTTGTCTTGTTTGTAGTCAAGATTGAAATCTAGTTTATAATCTAACTTATAGACTAGTCCAGACTGTTCTATAGTTTAGTCCATGACCTAGGCTAGGTCAGTTCCTGTTCAGTTCTAGTTCAGTTTTAGTTCAGTTCTAGATCAGTTCTAGTTCAGTTCTAGTTCAGTTCTAGTTCAGTTCTATTTCAGTTCTAGTTCAGTTCTAGTTCAGTTCTAGTTCAGTTCTAGTTCAGTTCTAATTCAGTTCTA
>NC_060954.1:13366126-13381325 GCF_022045245.1 Lucilia cuprina
AGTTCTGTTCTAGTTCTGTTCTAGTTCTGTTCTAGTTCTGTTCTAGATCTGTTCTAGTTCTGTTCTAGTTCTGTTCTAGTTCTGTTCTAGATCTGTTCTAGTTCTGTTTTAGTTCTGTTCTAGTTCTGTTCCAGTTCTGTTCCAGTTCTTTTCCAGTTATGTTCTAGTTCTGTTCCAGTTCTGTTCTTGTTCAGTTCTAGTTCAGTTCTAGTTCTGTTCTAGTTCAGTTCCAGTTCTGTTCTAGTTCTTTTCTAGTTCTATTCTAGTTCTATTCTAGTTCTATTCTAATTCTATTCTAGTTCTATTATAGTTCTGTTCTAGTTCTGTTCATGTTATTTGTTAGTTCTGTTCTAGTTTAGGTCTAATCCAGTTCTAGTTCGGTATAATTATAAAATTTTAAACCTTCTCCGCCCCTCCACCCTTGGGTTGTATCTTGACCTTTCCCTTTTGCTATTTACCATTAAAAACAAGCAGATATTTCTCTTTTTAATTAAAAAAATATCCTATAAATAATTGTTGACCTTTAGCGTAAAATAAAGAAAAACAAATCCTTGTAAAATTTAAATTAATTTACTCATTCTTACCATTCCTGGCAACATTTAATCACACAACTTGAGGGCATATTTTCGACAGGCAAACAAACAAATAATTTTATTTCTTTTAACGTTTTTTTTTTTTCTTATTTTTGTTAAAATAAAAATGTTAAAAATTAAATGTAATATTATCAAAAGTAAGAAAATATAATATATTAATAAAAAATCTTAAAAGAAAAATTCAAATTATACACAGACCTACAATGAAAACGAAAAGAAAAAATAACTTGTCTAAAGGCGCTAAATACTTAACGGATGTTTTTGAGGAGCAGTGTAGTCAATAAAAAGTATTTTCATAAAAAACAAACAGCTAAATTGTCATTAAATTTATATTTTAAATAAATATAAAAAAATTTAGTCGAACTTTCCTAGGAAATAAGTTCTCACAACAAAGGTACCCATATAGGGACTTAATGTTCATGCAAGGTCCGATTCAAGGTTCGATCACAGAATTTTTGTATTATTTAATATTAATGTGAAACTTATTTAGATATGTCATGCAGACGATGCTGTAATACTTTTAAAGGAAAGGATCTAAATTAAATGTGCAGAAAAGCTCTGAATTCAGCAAAGACGGAAATCTCCCTTTGCGCCAACAAAGCTTTCTGGGCAAGATGATACCGGATACACACAAAGTTAAGTACTAAAGTGTAATCCTTGACCGAAAATTATGTTGGAGATACCAGATAGTGGACAGGATCAACAGGGCACATCGGTATGGTCTTAGTCCTACCATGACAAATTGACTTTATAAAAGTGTGATCTGGTAGACAGCTTTGGACAACAAGTGTAATTTTAACCTACTACATGGATTCAGAATACATACTACTACTACTTCAATCAAGGCTCTGGAAACGGTATTCCACCGATCGAAACATATTTAAGATATGAGGCAGCGCTTAATGCGAATCTACCAAAAGCAGTTATAGGACACGTCACCAATGTAAACACAATCGCATGCCAGACGCAGAATATGTCTGAAACTTTTAAACATTGATTGCAAAGAGAATGTCTTGGCCAAGTGATACATTACAGTCTTGGGTTCCATATTAGACCCAGAAACAGAAGTCAGGCCATAAAGGAATGAATGTTCGCTTTTATTGCTTAGTTAGTTATTTTGTTCTGCTCTAGGTCTGTGCTAGTTCTGTTCTAGTTCTGTTCTAGTTCTGTTCTAGTTCTGTTCTAGTTCTGTTCTAGTTCTGTTCTAGTTCTGTTCTAGTTCTGTTCTAGTTCTGTTCTAGTTCTGTTCTAGTTCTGTTCTAGTTCTGTTCTAGTTCTGTTCTAGTTCTGTTCTAGTTCTGTTCTAGTTCTATTCTAGTTCTGTTCTAGTACTTTTCTAGTTAGTTAGTTAATTAGTTAGTTAGTTAGTTATTTAGTTAGTTAGTTAGTTAGTTAGTTAGTTAGTTAGTTAGTTAGTTAGTTAGTTATTACAAGTTGTCAACACTTCATCTCAATGTTCACTAACTACGCAATAATTTAATGTTTTAGTTTATTCATCAGTTAGGTAGGCATCAGTTCGGTGGTTTGGTCATTGGAGCAGTTAGAGTGTTGTTGGTGTAAACAAAGGATCAAAAAAGCATAGAGCAGCATTAATTGTTTTTGAAGAGTCTTTACTTATAAAGAATAAAAGCCAGCAGATACTACATCTCATACTTATGGGCATTAGAGAAGTACCGATAGGAGCAACGTTCGTTAAATACAATTCATTGGTTGGAAATTTTGTACTTAAAAAAATATCTATCGATTCCGATATAGGGCCGGACTAGCAAAGTTTTGTTGTTGTTGAAGCAACGACACGCGTAGCGTCGGTATGGCTGGTTGGACAATCTAAGTCGTTTCAATGCGAAGAATCGATTGTCGCGAGAACGAGTACAATTTTGCTCGCAGGTTTGTTTCGAAGGACCTTATCTCTGTATTTCCAACAACAACAGGTTTCGATCTTAATCAAGAGTAATGCTTTCTTTATTCTGAAATCCTTGTAAAAAACACTTTTTGACTTTTCAAAAGTTATATTTAATGCTTTTCCATTTCCAACCGGGTCTTCTGTTTAGCACAATTCCTTCTTCTCATCCTTTCAGAAAGAAATGGTTACCAAGTTACTTTTCTAAAATAAAATTATTTTCTATTATATTTCTATCTCGATTTCTTTCCATAATGTCCCTTCTCGGGCTAATCATGTTGCGTTTTGGCTTTTAACATTTTTCTCTATAAATTCTTTTTACAAAATTTAATTTTTTCAATTAAAACATAATCCTACGTCAAGTTCTTTTAATAAACGCTGTTTTTTTTTTAATTTTACTCCACCTCCATGTATTATAAGAGCTATGTATTCTTTAATTCTTTCCAAGGTATTTAAAGACAATTTAGAATTAAATACAAAAAGAAATGAGAAAGAAGAAAACAAATTTTTAGTCTTTTGCTTTTAAGAACTTACAGTGCTTTTAGGCTGAACAAAAAAAAAATGAGTCCTTTTGTATATTTGTCTATGTGTATGTGTTGCTAAAGATGTTGTTAATATTATTAAGATATACTCAACGTAACAACAATAACAACAAATTGTAAACTTTGAATTGTTGCAAACAATAAAAGTCCTTAAGAAACAAAAAAAAAAAAATATATGTTGAAGATATTAATACGAGCTCACAAACAACAACAATTATAAATAACATTTAGTTATAGCAACAACGGAAACATGTTCTTTTCTTAAAAGGATGTTTGCTTGAATTGTTCTTAATAAGAATTTTAATTAATTTTTTTCGATGAGTTTTCATAATAACGAAATGATGTAATGTTCAAGCTAAGGTGGAACTTTAAAAGTCAATATTTTGAAAATTTTAACATCTTTTTTTTTTGCCAAATAGCCTTTAGAAATTTCGAAATGTTTCCAAACATAAGACAACCTATTTCATTGTAGTTGATTCCTACCCCTTAAAGCACTCGCAACCATACTACTGAGATAGCTCTGTTGTTTTGGCAACCGCACCTAGAGACATATTTGGCAGTCCGAAATACCCAACAAAATGGAGCAGGATCTCTCTTTTATGAAGCGATCAATGTAACAAAGGAATAAGGAATTTCCAAAGTCAATTAATACCAATAATTGCCCCGACAATTAGTCGCCCAGCATGTATAAATATATCCTGTTGAGATGGCAACAGCACCGAAGAACTTCCCCGAAGCGTAAAAAGGCACACTAAATCAGTACTAATCTCCAATATATGGGTACTTTCCCGATCTTTCACCAATTTTAGCATCAGTTCCATTCCCATGACCATAAATATTGCTCTCCGGGATGACAGGCAACCATTGAATACCGACCTGACAATTCTCCAGCATATACTGGCGTCCCACTACACGACCGGTAAGAGATACCTATCGGGTTTAGGAATGCAGCATATCAGACAGACCTGTTCGAAGAAAGAATTATCCAACCCATTAGGTATAGGATATATCAGTTCTTAAACCAACATTCTCTTCCCACGATTTTGGGTATTAAACCACAGCCACTACCAGCCAGGACATAGTCCTGCGGTCAACTGGCCACCAGTAGTACCACATTATATGGTGCTCTGGTTAGACCTCATGCCAAATCATTCCGAGGCGTAGATAAGAATACATTTGACTTCACCAGTTTATAGTCCCGGCAGACTAGAGCACTTCCTTACACCATGATTGACATTTCCGAATAGAAACATGCCCCGGGGGGAAATATTACATAGAAGACAATTCTTATAATGTCATCCGAATAATATACCGTACATCTATTACCATTTAACTTAGAACACTTCCTATTTATTCATCGAATTCATTAAGAAAAACAGCCGACACATTCATTGTAGGTAAACAATGGAGTGACGACCCCATACCCCTTTATTCATTCTATATCTTATTCATTTAAAAGCAACTCATGCTCAACGCTTAACCCCAAAGTCAGTTCTCGGAAGAGATATATAATATATATAACTGCGTATCGGTATTTCTACCAACCTTCATTTCCTAAGAAGATCTTTTAACAAAACAAAATCCTAAACTCTACCCTGTTGGCTACTAGTTTCTGTGGCACTAGTTCGACCCCAGATACCTGAAGATACATATGACTCTCTTCCATATGACGTTCTTCCCCAGATTGTAACGACATCCAGATGAGGAAAGATTCTTTGAGGTAGACTTCTCTCGGGTCGGACGTTTGAGATCAGCAGGCTGCATTCAATATTAGATGAAGTTGCGTCAACTATCTGAATCAACATCGAAGCCGCTAAGATTATGCTCTGTATTTAGTGGGACCAAAAAAACTTTATATACAATAAGCTACTGAAATCTATCCAGACTTTGTCAGATATCCATCTTCATGTTACAATAACTTTGAAAATCTATTTAAGCAGGATTGGTTGACAGGATTTTCTTCATCTAAGCCGACAGCCGTCGCCAATTCCTTATTTGAGAACTATCGAATCCTATGAAGCTTAATTAAACTTCAATATGAACTTAAGTTTTGGAATCTTTAAATAAAGTTTCAATATGAAAGAAAAAAAACTGATAATCCTGGAGTACAATTCAACTGACTGTTAAAAATTGATCGTCATGAGATCGACCTTCAGAAATAACCTTTCCTATAACTGTGAATCTGATAGTTCGAATTGTACTAAAGGTTAAAGACTATAAAGTTCGATCTGACGAACCTCCGCGGTGTTTCATAAACTTTGAAAGAAGTTTTAATATACAAATACTGAAATCCCTAAAGTTCTATCCACTCGATCATGGTACTAGAAATTGTATTCAAAATTCAATACATTTGTTCAATTCACAATCGATGTCGTATCGTTGTAGTGTTGTAAGTCATAAAATTTGTTTTGGAAACAAAAACATCTCAATAATAAAAAAATTTCAACTTACTACGATACAATCGTACAACAACGATTGTAAATTGGACAATTGTTCTAACTTTTAGAATATATATTTAAAGCAATTGGGAAGATAAAGATAAACTTCAATATTTAAACTTAATCTTCCATGTATATACATACATCCCGTCCTTTCTATGCTATAACCATAAAAGAAATCAGCTTTGAGACTATTTTGGCATCATCATTGTGCGATGTCTAATCAAAGTATCCAACCAAAGTTTCCAAAACATCGCAAACCAAGGAAATTACTATTTCTCCTTAATTTATTATATAACTTTTTCCCTTAACCAACATTTCACATTTACAACAATCATAAATAATCCTTCGTTATTACAATTAAACAATTTTAATAGACTTTATTTTTCCAACAATATTTCTTCATTAAATTTATGAACACATTAAAAACATTAAAAGTCCTCAAAATAAAGTACTACAAACAGCGCGAAAAAAAACAATTTATGAGAACATTTTTATTCATAAAAAGAAACTATAACTTAATAAAAGTCTTCTTGTCATCCTATGAAATCGAACAATATAAATCAATAAATAGCGGAAAAATAAATAAACATTAAAAGTGCTTATGTGAAAATAACAATTTGTAATTGTCACACATGCTGTTTGATTTGTCGTAAAAATCATTACAGTAATAGGTTTCTTACACTTTTAACAAAACTAAGCAAGTTATATTTTTCTTTTATTTTAATTTTAATTGTCAATAAACATTAAAATTGAAGAAACAAAAACAATTATACGGAATAATAAATATAAGTGTAAATACAACTAGTAAAAATATCCTTTTAATGAAATAAAAACACAACAACTTATGATTTCAAATGACACAATTATTTTAAGATGAATTGTTATGAAAATTTAAGAAACTAATTACAAATGTAGATATCCTGTTGTTTTAATGATTTTAACATATGAATGATAAAATCCTTATGATGTATTGATAGGACAATGCAAGCATAATACAAAATTTATTAACAACAAAGCTCAGTCCAGTTCTATGAGGAATTGAGTTAAACGCGGAAAGTTGTTATTCGGGAATTGAGTGGTGAACGACAAAGTTGTGATGATATCGACTGATCTATAGTCAAGACTATAGACTGATCTATAGTCAAAACTATAGACTGACTATAGACTGATCTATAGTCAAGACTATAGACTGATCTATAGTCAAGACTATAGACTGATCTATAGTCAAGACTATAGACTGATCTATAGTCAAGACTATAGACTGATCTATAGTCAAAACTATAGACTGATCTATAGTCAAGACTATAGACTGATCTATAGTCAAGACTATAGACTGATTTATAGTCAAGACTATAGACTGATCTATAGTCAAGACTATAGACTGATCTATAGTCAAGACTATAGACTGATCTATAGTCAATACTATAGACTGATCTATAGTCAATACTATAGACTGATCTATAGTCAAGACTATATACTGATCTATAGTCAAGACTATATACTGATCCATAGTCAAGACTATAGACTGATCTATAGTCAAGACTATAGACTGATCTACAGTCAAGACTATAGACTGATCTATAGTCAATACTAAAAACTGATATATAGTCTTAACTATAGAGTCTTGACGTTAGAATGATCAATCGTCAAGAGTATAGAAAACTATAGACTTATCTATAGTCAAGGCAATAGACTGATCTATAGTCAAGGCTATAGACTGATCTATAGTCAAGGCTATAGACAGGTCTATAGTCAAGGCTATAGACAGGTCTATAGTCAAGGCTATAGACAGGTCTATAGTCAAGGCTATAGACTGATCTACAGTCATGACTATAGACTGATCTACAGTCATGACTATAGACTGATCTTCAGTCATGACTATAGACTGATCTTCAGTCATGATTATATACTGATCTATAATCAAGACTATAGACTGGTCTATAGTCAAGACTATGGAGTTATCTATAGTCAAGACTATAGACAGATCTATAGTCAAGAATAAAGATTGCTATATAGTCAAGACTTTAGACTGATCTATAGTCAATACTAAAAACTGATCTATAGTCTTAACTATAGACTGATCTATAGTCTTGACTATAGAATGATCTAAAGTCAAGACTATAGACTTATATATAATCAAGAATATAGACTGATCTATAGTTAAGACTATAGACTGATCTATATTGAGAACTATTGACTGATCTATAGTTAAGACTATAGACTGATCCATAATCAAGATTTATCTATAGTCAAGACTATGGAGTTATCTATAGTCAAGACTAAAGAGTTATCTATAGTCAAGACTATAGAGTTATCTATAGTCAAGACTATAGAGTTACATATAGTCAAGACTCTACACTTATCTATAGTCAAGACCATAGAGTGATCTATAGTCTTGACTTTAGACTTAAGACTTGTCTATAGACAAGACTTTAGACTGGTCCGATTTCCACATAACTATAGATATTTTAATTGAAAAACTCTTTTATTATTTTAAAATTTAAACACCTTATTTAAAAATTCCCATTTCTAATGAATTCAAAATAATTTTTCATTGCAACACAATGCTACTCAAAGGATAAAGATCGCTTTGAAAAAAAAAAACGTTTTGTAAATTAAGAAATTTCAGTTTAACTCCTTTTTGAATTTTTCTAAACATTAATCATTTCTATTTTGAGTTAATTAATTGTTAAAGAAACATAACAAACAAAACATAAATTATTTTATATTGAAGATATAAAGAAATAAAACATTTTTAAAGACAAATAAAGCAACACCTTTGACACACGTAGTAGAAGAAAGAGCAAAAAACGTGACTAAAAGGCTTTTAAACTAAAAAAAAAGTAGCACATACTACCTGTAGGGATAAAACTATAACTAAACAACAGGAATATTCAAAACAATTAATCATTTTGGGAAAAAAAAAGAAATAATAAACGGCTAAAACTATGAAAAATTTAAATTGTAACAAATAAAACAAAAAAGTGGATATGCAGACGTCCTGCAAAACTATTAGAATTAAAACAAAAAAAAACTTACAGAAACAGCAGGATATGTCTTAGAACATCTTTTAAATAACAACAATTGACTTTTTGCCAAAAATAACATCAATTGACAAGTGTAGTTACAAATGACTGACAAACAGAAATTATCTATTGATCGGTTGGTCGATCGTTCGTTTGTTCGGCTTGTGCATGACACAAAAGATTGCAATGTTGCATTTACTACATGTGGTGTTATTTATTGTTATTTTCTTTCTTATCCTGTTTTTCTTGCAAGATACTGGTCAAGATAATAGCTACACTCGTGCTCTATTTTTCCGACAATGACCAGTCATTCTTTAAAACTTTACGTTTTCACAATTTCTGTCACTCTACACAGAAGTTGTAAAATTGTTCGATCTTTCTAAGAACATTTTAAGTGTTTTGTATGAAATGTTCCTTTTTCTGTAGGGTTTATTACTTTTTGGTTGGATAATTGTAACAAATTATGGAATGTTTGAATATTATTATCTTATCAATTCACCTGTTTTGTCTGGCTATAGTTTGAATTGTAGTTGAGTTAATGTTTGAAATTGTGTTTTACCGTACATTATCCATCAAATAAATGCCAGAAGTGAACAGGTGCTTTGGAGAAAATCAATCCATCAAAATTATTTATAGAAGAAATATTTTAAATGATAGCTCAGAACTAAACATCTAAATCATATGGAAATTATAATTGAAATACATACAGCTTCCAAAAATTTTCCAACTGAGAATGCAGCTTTTAAACCTGCTATAAGATCTCTTTGTCCACCAGTCTATAGACAGATCCAAAGTATATACTATAATCCATAATCAAAGCTTCACTATTGACTGGTCTATAGCCTCACTATAGATTGGTCTATAGCCTCACTATAGACTGGTCTATAACCTCACTATAGACTGATCTATAGCTTCACTATAGACTGATCTATAGCCTCACTATAGACTGGTCTATAGCCTCACTATAGACTGGTCTATAGCCTCACTATAGACTGGTCTATAGCCTCACTATAGACTGGTCTATAGCCTCACTATAGACTGGTCTATAGTCTCACTATAGACTGGTCTATAGCCTCACTATAGACTGGTCTATAGCCTCACTAAAGACCAGTCTCTAGCTTCACTATAGACTAGTCTATAGCCTCACTATAGACTGGTCTATAGCCTCACTATAGACTGGTCTATAGCCTCACTATAGACTAGTCTATAGCCTCACTATAGACTAGTCTATAGCCTCACTATAGACTGGTCTATAGCCTCACTATAGACTAGTCTATAGACTTGTACTAGTCTATAGCCTTACTATAGAGTGGTCTATTAAGTATTTAACAATCGATTAATAAAGAGTGATATGATTCTTGAATTTAAGTTAAAGTACCTACTTATTCTCAAACTCTTTAAATACAAATATGACATCTAATCTAATTATAAATATATGTATAATCCAATATAATTATAATCCTTAAATTTACTATTTAACCCTCAACTAGAAAGAAAAACTTAAAAAATATAATTCACACCTGCTAGCTAACACACTCATTATAAAAAATTTCAAAACCCCATCATTAAAAATAACAGAACTTTTCTATTGTCGGTTCTATAAAATTTTTTTGACGCGCCAACAATCATGCATAATTTACAAAATAGTTTTAATAACAAGGTAAGAAATACGAATAAAAAAGCCGCTAAGAACAAAAAGGAGAAATAATAAATTAAACCACAAACTAAAGACAAACGACCACACAATTCAAAATAGAGTAATAAGTATTAAAAGAAAACTCAAGACACAAGCTGCAAATGCTTACACGACATCCTTACAAACATCAAGGATTACAATATCGCTAGGATATAATTGGATCAATTTTGTTTGGAAATTTATGAGTTTGCTACATAGCCGCACTTGGTTAAAGAGATAAAAATACATAAAATATTTTAAGTATTTCTAAACAGGTGAACTCCAAACACATTGAATTGTATATCGATAGACCTTAAACTAAATTCCTGGTTAAATTGTCACTATATGGTCTGACAATCTAATGATGCGCACGCAATTGATGGGTTCGTTATTAAATTGTGATACCAACACACTTATACTAACACACTTAATATCTTACTCTTTCCCTTTTTAAGGACAAAATCAAAATCTTTAGAATGATTATAATCATTGTTACTACTGCTAGTTATGGCTGTATAACAATCATACAAATGTAGTGTGAGTGTGTATAGTTTTTGTCGTATTCCCCATTGACCCTTAAATAAAATGCGTTTTTTTCTTATTTTTATTGGTGTGAGTTCTTACATTTTTTGTCCTAAAAATACATTTTATGGCCTCCAAACATTCAAATACTCAAACTCCATACAAAAGGATATTGTAAGATTGGTTACTACACAAAAAAAAAGGATAAAGGAAAAATGTTAACAAGGTCTATATTTAATCTATAACAAGAGTACGTTCCTAAATAAATTTTGTGGTTTTGTTATGAAAGAGGTAAGAACGACAAAGCAACAACAATGCCGGCAAAAACAAAAGCAAGAGGGCTAGTATTACTTAGCACGCACACTTTTTTAACAACTATCCTTGATGTGGACAGAGCTGACCAAAAGATATTTTCAAAATGAAACACTAGATTATAGACGTCTACTAGGCCATAGACTGACTATAGACTCGACTAGACTATGGACTAAACTATAGACTAGACTATGGACTAGACTATAGACTAGACTATAGACTAGACTATAGACTAGACTATAGACTAGACTATAGACTAGACTATAGACTAGACTATAGACTAGAATATAGACTAGACTATAGACTAGACTATAGACTAGACAATAGACTAGACTATAGACTAGACTATAGACTAGACTATAGACTAGACTATAGACTAGACTATAGACTGGACTATAGATTATACTAAAGATTATGCTATAGACTAGACAATAGACTAGACTATAGACAAAACTATAGACAAGACTATAGACTATACTATGGATTAGACTATAGCCTAGACTATAGACTAGACAATGGATTAGACTACTGACTAGACAATAGATTATGCTATAGAAAACTAGGAGGTCTAGATTATATACTTGTCTATATACTATAACCTTGACTGTAGACTAGACTAAAAACAAGAATATTACCTAGGCTAGATTATAGACTGAATTATACACTATACTAGACTATAAACTGGACTATGAAGTAGACTTTTAAATAAAATATTGATTAGATTTTAGATTAAACTAAAGAACAGCCCACAGATATAATACTAAACTATAAACTAGTCTATACCCTAAACTTTTGTCTAAGCTTTAGACTAAATATTCAACCATAATAGATTAGACATTAAACTAGATTATAGAATAGACTAAAGGATAGAGGTCTTTAGTCTAAAATATACACTGGGTTATAGTCTCAATTATACACCTGAATGATCTCTACTATAGGGTCTCTATTATGAAGACGTAGTTTATATGTATTCAATACGATTTTTTTCTGCTATTACTGTCTTCATGGTGGTGGATATCTTGTCAACTCCATGAGAAGTTTCACTATCTTTCACACCAGACTATATGTTAGTTGTCTATCCAATTTAATTTATTCAAAAATTTACACCACAAATGACTACTGTTTTGTGGAAATTGGTCTTGTATGTTTTACAACCCGTTTGAAAAAGTCAAAACTAGTTTGACACAAAAAAAGCGGCATCATAACCTTTATGTTCACTAAGCAGGCTATGTCCACAGCAAAACACCATGTGTGAGTAAAATAAATTTTATCTAAGTCTCATAAAATTGATGTGACAAAAGAGGTACAAAAAGGTTACAAACAAGACGACAATGAATTGTATACTGAAGTAATACAACAACTTAGGTGACAAAGGGGCAGGTGTAACAAAAAGAATTGTAAAGTAACCACCACTACTTAAACTACATATTAAGAAGTCTTTGGAGATAAAAATCATGTTAGAACGAAAGCGGTTAGCTAAGGAATTTCGTTTTTAAAAATATAATTGATTCATTGAGTATTGATCTTATAAAAATTTAAATTCAATTGTTGGTTGTGGCAGAACAAAGGATTCCTTTAATTTTGACTAAGTATTTTCGTGTAAGGCTTCTTTTTAATTTAGCACGTGTTCCTTTCAAATTTAGAATTTCTTAGAATTTCACTTTTATTACATTTTGAAGAAAATATTCTCTTATTACATATATCCTGCTTCTAAATTTTATTGAAAAACTACTGCTAATGGTCTGGTTTTTTCAACGCCTACTTTTATTGATTAAAGAAACGTCCATTAAAATTTAACAAATTTATACTTCCCTTAGAAGATATTTACTTTCATTGTTGATTTATTTTATAATATTTTATCATTAAAAAGATCGTATATTTACTTTCACTCTATAAACGGAAATGCAGTTTTCCTTTAAGGTTTCAAGAATATCATCTGCCGTTTTGGGCTGTGCCTTAAATGAGTAACACCTACCAGTTATTACTCCTTCAAAAGTGCTAGCAATTTAATATTAATTGTTATTTAATAAAGATATCTCCACTTCTAATATTTTGTTTCTGAAAAATAATTTGATTGCATTCCAGTGATTTCCTGAATTTATGCAACATATTATGAAGAAACCTTTGCATACACTAGAATCTAGCCTTATTACAAACTATAGTCTATTGTCTGTACTATAGTGTATACTATAATCTAAAGTCAAGTCTAAAGTTTATTTTTAAGTCTAGTCTTAAGCCTAGTCGAGTCCATTGTCTGGTCTAGTTTATAGTCTAGAATATAATTTAGTCTATAGTCTAGTCTATAGTCTAGTCTATAGTCTAGTCTATTGCCTAGTCTGTAGTCTAGTCTATAGTCTAGTCTATAGTCTAGTCTATAGTTTAGTCTATAGTCTAGTCTATAGTCTAGTCTATAGTCAAGTCTATAATCTAGTCTATAGTCTAGTCTATAGTCTAGTTTATAGTCTAGTCTATAGTCTAGTCTATAGTCTAGTCTATAGTCTAGTCTATAGTCTAGTCTATAGTCTAGTCTATAGTCTAGTCTATAGTCTAGTCTATAGTCTAGTCAATAATCTAGTCTATAGTTTGGTCTAGTCTATAATCTAGTCTATAGTTTGGTCTAGTCTATAGTTTAGTCTAGTTTATAGTTTGATCTAGTCTATAGTTTAGTCTAGTCTATAGTCTAGTCTGTACTTTAGTCTATAGTGTGGTCTAGTATATAGTATAGTCTAGCATTTAGGTAGTCAATAGTCCAAAAGGAAAGTAATTAGTTTAATACTAAAAACCTAAAAAAGTGTCTTTTATATAAGTTATAGTACTATTTTAAAATTTCAATTTTCCATGCCTGCATCTTCCTCTTTCCTACTCAGTTTCTTTTAGTGGCCGGTACATAAAGCATCGTTAAATTGCAAATGTACTTCGCGAGTGTTTTATTAATAGAAAAATAATTAAAATTTGAATTTGTTTAATAAAATCGGTTAAAGTTAATGTTCAATAAGAAGTTAATAAATGTTTTTCTAAAAAAGAATCGTATGGTTTATTATCAAATTGTAGCAGCTGCCGCAACTTAATGTGAATATGTCATGGCCGGCTGGTGTTGTTAGTGTTTTTGCAAGTGTTTTGTTGTTGTGAAATAAACAAAAGAATGAAGCATCTTCCAGAAATTGCAAAAATGTTATAACAAGTGTTGGCTGACGCAACAGCCGCAACTTCATGTAATGATTTTCTGGCCAGCCGGCTGGTCTGTCGGTCTCGTTGTTGTTGTTTTCGTTAATATACGAAAGAGTTTTGTTATTGTTACAAATGAATAATATGTAATATTAGAAAAAATAGCCAAAATTAAAAAAAATTAAGTGTTTAAATTTTTGGCATTGTATTTGTTGTTAAAAAAATTGTTAGAAAAATGTATACATATATACATAAAAAATTAGTGTAAATAAGGAAATATTTAATAAAGAGGAGGGAGGAAAAGAAGTGTTTTTTAATATGAGCTTTAGCAAGAGCAAAATAAATATGCGAATATAAAAGTGTTAATATTGTTGTTGTATTTATTGTTAACTAAAGATACGAAATATAAAGAAATTTCTGCAAATGTAAGAAGGAGAATAAGAAATAGCAACAAGTGTGTGAGAAATGCAGTTGTTATGCAAAAAGAGAGAGCGAGCGTCGGTGATTGGTAAGTTTTGTTTTTGTTTATTTAATTATATTGTTCTTGCATTAAGTGTTGTTAAATTGTTATTATCTTTAAATCAGTAACATAAGTATTAGGGTTGCCAAGTTAGATAAATTATTAATCTTATGGAATAATGCTTCTACGAAATCTCTAAATCCGGTACAAAATGTTTCGGACATTGACCAGAAAGGGACAAAAATGGAAAAATGTATATTAATAGTATTTTAGTCATAAAATAACCTCAATATACACAAAACTATAGTATTGACTATTTACTAGACTATAGATTACACTGCAAACTAGACTAGAATATAGAATAGACCATAGACTAGACTCGGTTATAGACTCTACTATAATAGACTGTAGACTACTCTACTCTAGTATACAGTCTCTTCTAAAGTTTAGACTAAAGACTAGACAATAGACTAGACTATAGAATAGACTATAGACTAGACTATAGACTAGACTATAGACTAGACTATAGACTAGACTATAGACTAGACTATAGACTAGACTAT
>NC_060954.1:13381425-13386010 GCF_022045245.1 Lucilia cuprina
GTAGTCTGCAGTCTAGTTTATAGTTCAGTTTATATTCTATATTGTAGTCTATAGTCTAGTCAATAGTCTATGGTCTTATATATATTGTAGTATATTGTCTTGCGCATAGTCTTGTAGACAAATAGTCTTCAATCTTGCCTATTGTGTAGCATACAGTCTTTAGTCTAGTCTATAACATATATAGCTTTACACTAATAGCTATATTCTTGTATAGAGTCTAGTCTATTGTGTGGTCTATAGTGTAGTTGGTGTTGTAGAATACAGCCTAGTCTTTATCTTGCTCCATAGTCTAGCCTTTAGTATAGTCAATAGCCTAATATAGAGCCTAGTTTAAAGTTTAGTCTAAACTATAGTGTAGTCTATGGCCTAGTGAAATGTAATTTTACAATCGTGCTGTAGGGTATAATAAAAGAAATGTTAAATTTATATTTAGATAAGAGAAAGAAGTGACTAAGTGGGTGTCTTGTTTTAAGTTTGAGTTGGGTTGGCTTGACAATTGTTTCGTTAAAAAGTGTGCGAGATTCTTTTTCTTAACGTTTTTCTTTTTTTTTTAATTAGCCATTGTTGTCATTAATATGATGACTACAAGTGACTGAAGTTGTAAAGTCCTTTTAGTCCTTTTGCTTTATGTATATTTGTAATTTTATTTTTTTTACTTACTTTTTCCTGTTTTGTTTTTTCTCTGTTGTATTTCTCATAAGACTATTTTGTGCCAGTAAAGATGGCGTAAATGATGACCGGACATTGGACTGTCATTTGCATGGCAAACGTAACGTTTGGTTTACTTTTGCTTCCCTCAATCACCCTCTAGTTTTGTTTTTGTTGTTTTTTACAAAAATTTTTAATTATTGTGTGAAAATTTGTAACTTTTTCTAGGACTTGGCAAAAATTATTTATATTTTCACATGAATTCATTTAAGCAGAACAGTTTTCTTTAAGACATCAGTGTTTTTTTTTCCTAAGGTTTCTTTAAGTCCTGTGTAGGTGTTCTAGTTTGTGAAATATGTTGTATGAGGGTGAGTTTTTTTTTGCCTTAAGTGTCCTTCATTTAGTTAGTTTGTTGGTTACACTACACTTTGCATATGTTTAAACGGACTTAAGTTAATATTTTATTAGTCTAATAATGGTAGAGGAACATTTACTTATACTCAAAAGAAAAAGGATAATTAGTGGTTGTAGGATTTGTCTTCCTTACTTTAGTTTGTTTCTTTTTTTCCTTTTTTAAATTTGTTTATTTAATATTAAAATTTCTTATTGTTGGTTGATTTATGGCTGGGAAAAAAAGTTTGAAATTTTTGTTAATTAATAATGTAAACCGATAATCATGAATTAAAATTGAATATATTTTCTTTAAGGTGTCATAAATTACTTAAAGAAATGGACAAAAAAAACTGCGGCTTCTCACCCTAATCCATTAGAGTTGAAGGCCCTTCAAGCAACACATTAAGCAATCGAGTCATACTCGGTCAAAACTGTCAAGAAAGCAACATGTATAAGAATGATATCTCAACAACTGTGGAACTGTTAAAACAACAACAATAACCCTAAGATTGAAAAGAGAGGTAGATGGAGACTTAAAAAGAGAGAGCAAAAAGGTTCTGAAATAAACACTTTGAAATAAAGATCATACTAGGAGCTTTGGACTATTAAAACTTGTTCTTCAGTATCAACTATGTTTAAAAACGTCCATCCCTCTGACCATCTAACAGATCTAGTGCGTAATAACAAATTAAACAATCCTACCCAAAAACTAGTTGTCTGGTTATTTAATTATCCTCACAAAAAATAACCCTTTTTCCACTTACAACTTAATCCTTTATTTTCTCCACTTAACTCTTTAATAAAACCGATTAAAATGCCAGCTAAACAACCCAACTAAAAGGGTAAAACTCGACAAAAAACCTCCATAACTAAATTTAACCCTTTTTTCAAAATAAGACATCATTGTCAAAAAAAAAAAAAAAAAAAACATCGACCACATAAAGTTCCATGTTAATATTTTGTTGTGACAGCTAAAAGGGTTGTAAATTCGTTAATACTACTTTAATAGAAAAAAGTATAAAATAAAGGGTTGAACATAAATTTTCTATTGTTATAACAACCGCTAATTGACTAAAGAGTAATGACAGCAACAAACACAAACCAAAGAGAATAAAGTTTAATTATGGAAAAGGGTTGTTAATCATTTGGATGATATAGGCAATTATAGCTCAATTACAAATTAATGGGGTGTGAAAATTGTCTTTTTTTTCTTTGTTCGTGAAGGCTTAATAAAGGATTATGTAAAAGAAAGTAAGAGAAATTAATAAATGATAGATAGTATAAGTAATGAAATTGAAAGTTAAAAAAGTTTAAGAAGTAGATAACAGGCAAATGTTCACTGTATATATGTTAGACTAAAGACTATACTATAATGTAGTGAAGACTCTATATAACATTCTATGGTCTAGTCTATATTTCTGTCTAAAGTCACACCTATATTCTAGTCTGCAGCCTAGAGTATTGTCTATTCTACTGCCTACTATACAATATTGTGTATAGTCAAGTTTATAGACTAGTCTATAGCCTAGTCGAAACGCTATAGTCTAGTCTATAGTCTAGTCTATAGTCTAGTCTATAGTCTAGTCTATAGTCTAGTCTATATTCTAGTATATATTCTAGTCTATAGTCTAGTCTATAGTCTCGTCTATAGTCTAGTCTATAGTCTAGTCTATAGTCTAGTCTATAGTCTAGTCTATAGTCTAGTCTATAGTCTAGTCTATAGTCTAGTCTATAGTCTAGTCTATAGTCTAGTCTATAGTCTAGTCTATAGTCTAGTCTATAGTCTAGTCTATAGTCTAGTCTATAGTCTAGTCTATAGTCTAGTCTGTAGTCTAGTCTATAGTCCAGTCTATAGTCTAGTCTATAATCTAGTCTATAGTTCAGTATATAGTCCAGTCTATAGTGAAGTTTATAGTCTACAGTCTAGTCTATAGTCTGGTATATATTCTAGTTTATATACTATAGTTAAGTCTATTGTAAATATTTATATTTTTAGTACAATCCTATCTTAAAGAGTATGCTTTTTGGTATTATTACTTTTTGAAAGTTTAAATATTCCGTTACCAAACATAATGTTCTCTTATGAGTGAACTTAATTTTAAATTAATAAAACTAATTGCAAACTAATTAGAATTTAAAAAGAACTTTTGCATCAAGCAGAAAATTTATTTAATTAACTTTTTTCCTTAACGAAAATGTTTTAATTAAAACAATCACAAACAGTCTTTAAATACTCTAACACTTGGCATTAACTTTTTCAATGTGAAAAATCCTTGAAGCACCACCACCTCAATAGGCAACTAGAGTAGAGCGTTATAATCACATCATCAGAAGATAAAACAGGAATAACACGAAATGGAAATTACATTGATTAATTAAAAATAATTTTTACAAGTGAAAATTTAAAGAATATTTCATTTTTATGATTCATATTCAAATTTCTTCTCTTTCACTCTTTCTTTCGTGCTATCGTTTGTTTTTAAGATTATTAATTCAAAAATGAAAACTTGTTAATTACTTTTTGTTGTTGTCTTCCTTTACGTTGTTATTTTCATAATAAATATTCAAATATTTATTCAAATTTAAAATATTTGAAAACTGTGTCTGTTTGTATTTGTGTTTGTGTGTGTGTGTGTGTTAAGTTGCAGGAACTGGCAACCTGGAACAAATGCCAACAGCTACAACAACACTTACAATAACAAATATAAACAATGTGGTCAACCGCATTGTAATTCAAACACATCTGATATTTATTCAAGTTTATTATTTTAAACAAAACAAAAAATTTCTATATCCTTTAAAGCATAAAATTCTATAAATTATGCAAACAATTAAAAGGACTTTTAAAGATTATTTAAATGATAATAGAAGCAATTATTATGATTTGAGGGGAATGATGGAAATAAATATAATTTAAAAAAATTAGAAACAGATTTGTTGTATATTATTTACTTATAGAAAAATTCATCATCACACTGCCCAACCGACTAAATCTAGAGTTATGTAATTTTGACTGTAGCTGTATTTTTTGTTTATATGAAAAAAGCAGCGCTTGTTGAGTATCTTATGCTATCTGTATCTACTCCTTAGCAGATAGGTATGTGGTACTCTCTCGAAGTGAACAAAGCTGATTTTTGGTACCTTCTCTAAATATATAAAGAGTGTGGAACCGAAACACATGCAACCAAACACATGCAATTAGAAGTTATAAAAGAGAGTTGTTTAGTACATTTTTCATCTTAAAGTGAGATCCTGTAAGAGAAAAATAAATATACACGCCTGGTATCAAATTTTTCAATAACATCAGTTGTCAAGTGATAATGTTGCCAAATTGCACCAGAAGTCATAGCCACGATTTCCCATTTGAGGCTTAGGTAAATAATGTACATATAACCAACTAACTAACTAACTAACTAACTTACCTACTAACCAACTAACCAACCAACTAACTAACTTACCTACTAACTAACTATCTAACTAACTAACTAACTAACTAACTAACTAACTAACTAACTAACTAACTAACTAACTAACTAACTAACTA
>NC_060954.1:13386020-13390682 GCF_022045245.1 Lucilia cuprina
TAACTAACTAACTAACTAACTAACTAACTAACTAACTAACTAAAGAACTAACTAACTAATTAACTAACTAACTAACTAACTAACTAACTAACCAACTAACTAACTAACTAACTACCTAACTAACTAACTAACTAACTAACTAACTAACTAACTAACTAACTAACTAACTAACTAACTAACTAACTAACTAACTAACTAACTAAATAACTAACTAACTAACTAACTAACTAACTAACTAACTAACTAACTAACTAACTAACTAACCAACTAACTAACTAACTAACTTACTAACCAACTAAATAACACCTAGGCCACTATCGGGCCTGTTGTGCAGTTCAATACTTTCCCATCTCTTAGATACAATACTCTTTCCATCTCTTAGATACAATTACATGAATTAAGAGTCCATTGCTCAAGTTAATCAATCGCTTATAATTGAGTTTCTATTAAATTGAAGACTCCACATTTTACTAGGGTTAGACAAGATGAGGTAACGATCAAGAAGAAAGTTTTTGCTAGGGTTCTATAAATCGACTTTTTAATAATCGAACAATCGACTTTTTGTCAAAAAGTCGAGAAAAGTCGGAAAATGTCAAGAACTCGAAAATGGTAGAAAAAAGTCAAAAATAGTCGAAAGTTTTACAAAAAGTGGAAAAATAATCAAAAACTCGAAAAAAGTAAAAGAAATACTCGAAAATAGTCGATAAGTCGGAAAATGTCGAAATGTTGGAAAAAGTCGGAAAAAATACTAAAGTGTCTAAAAATAGACTTTTAACTAAATGAAAAAAGTCGAAAAATCAACTTTGGATAAAATGCAAAAAGTCAAAAAGTCGACTTTTCGTTTCAACTATAGAACCCTAGTCCTTACTTGGTAAAGTCATATGTAGATTAGTTTAAGAAGGTTTATACACCATAAAAGCCACTCGGAGGCCAGAGAAAACAAAAGTAAAACACTACAAATAAAACCAGGAACAAAGATGGTGAAAGGATAGACATAATTAACAAGTCAGTACTCCCAAAGATATAAATAATAAAGAAATAAGAAAGAGAGATCTTTGTCCTCCTCTAAAGTCCAGTCGAAGAAGTTACTTATGCCCTCGACAAAACTTAATAAACTGCGAGAATGATATCTCGCATTTCATCGAGAAATATTGTTCACTGCCATTTCAGCCTTAGACTCTATATCATAAGACAGTTGCAAATTATATTCTCGGTCGACTTCTCTTCCTCCTTATCCTCGCATAACTCACTATAGACCGGTGTATTGCTCTCCCACTTACTTACAAAGGCCCTAACTGAACAGTGCCCCGTTAGCATTAGAATTTTTAGATTGCGATGAATATCTTGATAAGTAGCTTCTATTTCAAGTTTTGGCCATAGGGCTTTTCATACATTGCATCCAATCTACTATTCCAGGACTGGTCTATGTTGTCATGAATTATTTCGAATATCAGCTAGTAATACTATCCTTTCCCTGTCGCACATTACAATGCCTCGGCACCTTACACAATCTAATGACAAACGAATATAATGCGTGACAAGCTAATGCTTTGGGAGCAGCTTAACTATCAACATAAATTGTCACATCGATATGTTCCCGTATCAGTTCCGACGCTTTCGAAATCGCTAGCATCTCTGTTTGGTAGATACTTCATTCTTCAGGGAGTCTGAGGGACCGTCAGTGAAGACTGCACCCCCATCAAACAGTCTATCGGATACAAGCCAATCATATCTAGTAGAAAATTCTATTAGAGTTGTTTTCCCAAAGTCTAGCGTTGTAATATCATAATCCGTAATTTCGCAAGGGGAATTACCCTGATCAAGTAGTACAGAAAAGTCATAAGTTAGGTGTGACTTAATGAACATATTCCAAGGTATGTAACGTATACGGATTAAGGGTGATGGATAGACAATTCTATTTTTTGTACTATGAGATATCATATAGTTTTAGTCAGGCTACTGATCGCTGTATTCTACATCAAAATTTCTGCATTAATTCGAAAAATCTCGTAACATTTCTATAGATCAATTTAATGATGTTACTTGCTCCATAACTAAAGAATTCTGGCTTCATATGGATGCATGCAATGTGATCAGAGATTGTAGGAAGTTTTTGTGATTCTAGTTCGTTAACAGGTCAACCATGCATGACGCACACTAGATCTGTATCTAGATCTTGTCTGTATCTTGTATCTTATCTGTAGATCTTGTCATACTGAAGATGAGGAGGAAACTGTAATACTACGTATACACTTTTGTAAGATCTTACAAAGTTGGCAGAAAAATCTCCAGAAAGTGTCGTACAATCGTTGGAACTTACAATTTTTTTGTTTAGAAACGTTGTCAGAAGAAGAATTTCAGACAATTTTGTAAGACAATTTTCTGAACATTTTTTTTTGACAACATTGTAAGATCTAACAACGTACGTAGCTTAACTCATCTTTAGTGGAATCATATGGCTGTAGAACCTAGGCTTTTGCTAATGACGATATCATTATCTTTTAGTCGGAGGTATTAATATAATAGGCTTATGGAACAAGCGACTCAACTTGAATCTAAACCTTGGACTCTAAGGGTTAAATAGAGAAACTTTTCATACATTTCGAAATTCATTTCCTTTTATCTTATGGATTACATATTGTATATGGGCTAAAACACTAAAGCAGATTAAAAACTTTGAAACTCTAGAACCCCCAAAGGTAAATAAATCTATAACAAACTAGTACATAAAGGCACGTGGCTTCAAAATGTTATTGACAAATTTCAAAATTACGCAAAAAAATGGGTAAAAAACTAACAAAAAGATACGAAGAAATCCACCACTATTTGGCAAAAAAAAATTTAATGTAAAAATAAACGTAAGAAAACAAACACCCTCAATATGCATACATACATATGTGTGCAAAAAACCTACAAGGACTTAATAATACTTATATAAGAGTTAAATGATACCAAAAGGAAACCAACAACTACCACCAGCAGGAAAAATACAGAGCTACAAACAACCCCTTTCAGCACCCGCTACTTTTTTTCTTTTGATAAACAAAAAAAAAAACCTTAACACTGACCACTAGGCATTTGTCTGCAGGATTAGCGACTTTGCTGCAATAGGTTTTGTATGGGAGGAGGGCCAACCCCTTTTTTCAAAAGTGTTTATCAATGTTTTTAGCTAAACAACACCCCTTTCCACTTCATATGAGAACATGTGTATGTGTGTGAGTTTGTGTAAGGCAACGTCATCATTAGTGGGGTGTTTTTTGAAATTTACAAAAAAATTGTGTTAAAAATTAAAGATTTTGCCTTAAAAAAACGTTTCAAATTTTTTACAAAATTTTAAATCCTTTTCTTTGCAATTAGAGCACATGTTCAAAGTGTGCTGGCTGGGTGTCCGATTGTCTGTCTGTCCGTCTATACTTTCATCCTTTTGCTTTTATCCTTTTTCACATCCTTTCATTTATTGCAATACAACCCCATAATCAAAGCAACATCAGTCATTTTTCAAAATTTTTGCACCAAAAGCAACAATTAACCACGCACGAGTTGCAAAAATGTGTTGTTTTTATTCTTTGTATGTCCTTTTGTTATCCTGTCAGTGTCTCGTTTTACAAAAAAAAAAGAAAACTCAAAAATTATTTGTAAATCAATTTGAAACAATTTTTTTGTGCAAAAATTATGTCTATTTTTTTACACACATACACACACATACTTTACAAAAAATTGCAATGAAAATATTGTTTCCCTTATTTTTTAAATCCTGTTTGTCCTTGCAGCTACATATGTATATGTAAGTATGTGAGTTTATAAATAAAATTTCAACTTTAATTGTCAAAATTCAATTCAATTTTTAGTGATTTTTTAAAGAATTTTTGTATCCTTTTTTTTAACTGCCGTTTTATATCCTTTCGGTTTCAATTCTTGTGGCCCATAACGGGGTAATTCCTTTTTTATATGTGAGCGCGAGTGTGGCGTGTGTAATGGGTTCGTTATTTTTTTATCATCATCATCACTGCTATTATCGTTGTCATCATTATTATTGTTATTATTATTTGTTGTGTGTATGTGTTGTTGTATTTGAGTGATTATCCTTTGATTTGGTCCTGCCTGATCAACGTCGTACATTGATTTCAATTGATGCTTTAATTTGTCGCGCATGTGTGTGAATAGAGAATTTAGAGATTTTTAAGGATTTTTTTTTAATTTTTTACGTTAAAAATTTTAATTTTTTTTTGGAAAAGTGGTGGTGGTGGTGGTGTTTGAAAAAACCAGGCAGGTGTGTAAAAATTTTAACAGTTACATGAAAATTATGTGAATGATGCTAAAAACTAACAAATTTTTAACAAAATATAAATTTCTTTTTTTTTAAATTATCTAGATTTTTATTGGAAAATTTGTGACCAGGCATGTGGACAGACGACAGATATTCATACGGACGGATAGACAAATACTAATAGCATTATCATCTTCAATAACGGACAAGTAGTCCAAGTGGGTTCAGTCTAGTCTATAGTCTAATCTATAGTCTAGTCTATAGTCTAATCTATAGTCTAATCTATTGTCTAATATATAGTCTAGTCTATAGTCTAGTCTATAGTCTAGTCTATAGTCTAGTCTATAGTCTAGTCTATAGTCTAGTCTATAGTCTAGTCTATAGTCTAGTCTATA
>NC_060954.1:13390782-13393639 GCF_022045245.1 Lucilia cuprina
TTAGTTAGTTAGTTAGTTAGTAAGTTAGTTAGTTGGTTAGTTAGTTGGTTAGTAAGTTAGTTAGTTGGTTAGTTAGTTAGTTAGTTAGTTAGTTAGTTAGTTAGTTAGTTAGTTAGTTAGTTAGTTAGTTAGTTAGTTAGTTAGTTAGTTGGTTAGTAAGTTAGTTAGTTAGTTAGTTAGTTAGTTAGTTAGTTAGTTAGTTAGTTAGTTAGTTAGTTAGTTAGTTAGTTAGTTAGTTAGTTAGTTAGTTAGTTAGTTAGTTAGTTAGTTAGTTAGTTAGTTAGTTAGTTAGTTAGTTAGCTAGTTAGTTAGTTAGCTAGTTAGTTAGTTACAGAAATTGTAGTGAAATTGTAGACTTATTAGGAATTCAGGAAATAATGAGGTTTAACTTCATTGGACCTCCAGATTTTGAAAGTTCTTGACTTTATATCTTGTTACTTAAGAGTACTTCTTAATAAATTTAAAAACCAAATATTAAAGAGATATTAAAGAAAACTTAAAATTAGTAATTAATAAACAAACCCCTAGTGCTGGCATAAGAAATTTTTGCAAAATCATTTGAATAACAATATGATTACTACATAATAATGATGAGCAAAATTTCCAGGTCTATGAACTGTGGCCCAACATAATGGATAGTAAATATTGAATATTTATTAATGATTTTAGACACATAAACCTTTTTAAATACTCTCTCTCTCTCTCTCTTTAACTCCCTCTCCTTTCTTTCAAACAATATTAAAAACAACAAGGAAACACGAAACATTTAAACGTCAATCAAAGAAAAATACATTGAAATTCTCAATGATAAGAAAATAGATAGAAAAACTTCTTTGCTAAGTCATGATGGGTGCACAAACAGGATTTGATAGTTCTTAACAAATTTTGCGTAATTTTTTTGGTGTGGTTTTACAAATAAAAATTGTATACATTTTTGGCGCGTATCTATAGATATTTCTCAAACAGCAAAAAGGGATAGAAATCGAGTAGTTGACCAGCTGTTGTTATTTCATTAAAACTACTTCTTGATACATTGTTTAAATGTACATTTGGCCACTGTCCAGTTAAATAAACAGAAAAACAAAATAGAAGTAACAAAAGTGTTATAGAGGTAGAGTTAGGGGTTGTCATGTCCTAGCAACCGACCAGATGATGATTACGTTATATTTAGTCCAGCATAGTATTAAACAGTTAAAAGGTAAACATTTCAACTGATATGAAAATGTCTAAATGGGGTAAATTGTTTGATGATAAAAATTCTATTCAAACTATTAATTGCTTGACCAGTTGAAGGAGAAAAGTGAGAAAAGACTGTTCATTTAGAAAAATCCTTTATATCTCGTAGTTTATTGCTCTTTTCCCCCTATTTTTTTTTTTTTTTTTTTTGCTTAAGGAAAGGGGTTTTTTCTTTGGATAACAACAATTTTAAACTAAACTTTTATTAACTGTCATTAAAATCTATCAGTTGTTAATTTTCTTTCCATAAAAATCCATCTATATAATTTTTATAGTTTATCAAACCTATTCGTTCGTTTGATTTTTACGTTGCGTTAAAATGTTCGTGCCAATTGCAGCTGCTTCTACTTTCAATTTTTAAACATTTGTTCACATCACATTGTGTCACCGTGATAACCTTTGGCCCGAGAGATTTTTCCTCCTTGTGTTGTATTCTAAACGTTTTACGAAATAAAAATCCGTTGTATACGTGTTTCAGTTTTCAACTACAAAAGAATTTCAATACAATACGAATACAAATACATGTCTACTACGTTGAGTGTTTGAAAGGAGCTATTGTTTTAAAATAGTTTTTTATTTCTATTATTGATGAATTTTTGGGGTTTTTTACTATAAAAACGGTTGATTTCTCTAAATGTTTATAGGCATCGCGATATGTGGTTTTGTAACAATTAGTTTTTAGTTTTATTTAAGTGCTTTTTAAAACAATCATTTTTAGTTTTGTTTCAAAATTTATTGAAAATTATTTTAGTCTGTTCTAGACTCTATTGTCTTGTATATAACATAGTCTATAATGCAGTCCTATAATTAAGTCTATAGTCTAGTCTATGGTGTAGCATTTAATCTAGTGTATGGTCTATAGTCTAGTCTGCAATCTAGTCTTTCGTCCGGCTTATATGCTGGTCTAGTATATAGTCTATATTCTAGTATTTAGTCTTGTCAATAGTTATTCGTCTAGCATATCGTTTAAGCTGTAGTCTAGTCTATAATGTGGCCTATAGCCTAGCCTATAGTCTAAACTATCATCTCGTCTATAGTTTAATCTATAGAATGATCTATCATCTAGCCTTTAATCTAGTCAAAAGTCTAGTCTGTAGTCTAGTCAAAATTCTAGTTTCTAGTCTGGTCTATAGTCTAGTCTATAATATATTTCTTAGTCTAGCTTATAATCTAGTTTAAAGTCAAGTCTAGGCCAAACTCTAGTTTATAGTCTAGTCCATAGTAAAGTACATATAAATAGTCCAGTCTATAGTCTAACCTATAGTCCTGTCTATAGTATTGTCTATAGTAAAGTATGTAGTCTCATCTATAGACTTGTCTATACTATTGTCTTAAGTATAGTCTACGATCTAGTCTATATTCTATTATACAGACCAGTTTATTTTTTATATGCTAGTCTATAGCCTAGTATAGTCTCTGTTATATAGTCTTTTCTATAAACTAGACTAGTCTATAGCCTATATCCTAGTCTGTAGTTTTGTCCAAAGTCTAGTACATAGTCTGATCTATAGTCAGTCCATAGTCTAGTCCATAGTCTAGTCCATAGTCTAGTCCATAGTCTAGTCTATAGTCTAGTCTATAGTCTAGTCTATAGTCTAGTCTATAGTCTAGTCTATAGTCT
>NC_060954.1:13393739-13398381 GCF_022045245.1 Lucilia cuprina
ATAGATAGATAGATAGATAGATAGATATATAGTTAGATAGATAGATAGATAGATAGATAGATAGATAGATAGATAGATAGATAGATAGATAGATAGATAGATAGATATATAGTAAGTTAGTAAGTTAATTAGTTAGTTAGTTTGTTAGTTTGTTAGTTAGTTAGTTAGTTTGTTAGTTTGTTAGTTTGTTAGTTTGTTAGTTTATTAGTTTGTTAGTTTGTTAGTTTGTTAGTTTGTTAGTTTGTTAGTTTGTTAGTTTGTTAGTTTGTTAGTTTGTTATTTTGTTAGTTTGTTAGTTTGTTAGTTTGTTAGTTTGTTAGTTTGTTAGTTAGTTAGTTAGTTTGTTAGTTAGTTAGTTAGTTAGTTAGTTAGTTAGTTAGTTAGTTAGATAGTTAGTTAGTTAGTTGGGACCAATGACCTTTCGTTGAATTCATTAAACTTTTCTATATTTTCTTCTTAAATGTTTTAGTTTCATTTTTTACATATTGTCCTAATGGCACGTGTTCTTAAACATCATCTCAAATCAAAATATACCTTACTCCCCCTAATTTAGTTAAAAAAGTCATCTTTAAATAAATATTCAAATATTACTAGAAATAAACCACATTTGTATTAAACACATTCCCCTCTTCCGTTTTCAATATAGTGTCATTTTATTGAAACCACCAAAAAAAAAAACTTTATTTAATCTTTAAAAAACCAACTGCAGGCCTGATCATATGACAGCATTAAATAATAAACATTTACATTTTCAATAAAAAAAATGCCACAAAACTTAAACAAACACTACAACAAGCAATCTTGAAAAGCCAATGAAAATGCAAATTATCAAAGAAAGAGGGTGGAGTGACTGGCTGCATGTGTACAACGCAATCCTGCACTTTAATGTCAAATGAAGTGTGTAACACATTAATCCCCCTTCTTTGGTGTCCCCCCTTCACCATAATAAAAGAAAAAATGACTAGTGACAGCAATTAAAACACTAAAATGACAAACAATTTTTTATTGTTTTTTTTACTAAATTATTTTGTGGAATATGGTTGTTGTAGTTTGTTCCGGAGCAATCCGTGACTTAAATGTTGGTTGGGGCAAACATACATTTCTTAAAATTTTTTTTCTTTCCTAGACTATAAAATTGACCGTTAAAAAGGCTGGACGAAAGCGAAAAATATATACTATAGTCTAGACTATAGACTAGACTATAGACTAGACTATAGACTAGACTATAGACTAGACTATAGACTAGACTATAGACTAGACTATAGACTAGACTATAGACTAAACTATAGACTGGACTATAGACTAGACTATAGACTAGACTATAAACTAGACTATAGACTAGACTATAGACTAGACTATAATCCAGATGGAGTAGTTTATAGATTATACTATAGACTAGACTACAGACTAGACTAAAGATAGATTATAAACTAGACTATAGACTAGGCTATAGACTATAGACTAGGCTATAGACTATAGACTAGGCTATAGACTATAGACTAGGCTATAGACTATAGACTAGGCTATAGACTATAGACTAGGCTATAGACTATAGACTAGATTATAGACTATACTGTAGACTGGACCATAGACTAGACTAAGGTCGGACTATAGACTACACTATATACTTGACCGAAGAGAAGACTATATGCTAGACTATGGACTAGACTAATGACTACACTATAGACTAAATACAAGACTATAGACTGCACTATAGACAAGACTGTAGACTAGACTATGGCGTAGAATATACACCAGAACTTACTAGATGACGGACTAGACAATAGACTAGACTATAGACTGGACTATATACTAGACTATAGACTAGACTATAGACTAGACTATAGACTAGACTATAGACTAGACTATAGACTAGACTATAGACTAGACTATAGACTAGACTATAGACTAGACTATAGACTAGACTATAGACTAGACTATAGACTAGACTATAGACTAGACTATAGACTAGACTATAGACTAGACTATAGACTAGACTATAGACTAGACTATAGACTAGACTATAGACTAGACTAATAGACTAGACTATAGACTAGACTATAGACTAGACTATAGACTCAGACTATAGACTAGACTATAGACTAGACTATAGACTAGACTATAGACAGACTATAGACTAGACTATAGACTAGACTATAGACTAGACTATAGACTAGACTATAGACTAGACTATAGACTAGACTATAGACTAGACTATAGACTAGATTATAGACTAGACTATAGACTACACTATAGACTAGACTATAGACTAGACTATAGACTAGACTATAGACTAGACTATAGACTAGACTATAGACTAGACTATAGACTAGACTATAGACTAGACTATAGACTAGACTATTGACTAGACTATAGACTGGACTATAGATTAGACTATAGACTAGACTATAGACTAGACTATAGACTAGACTATAGACTAGACTATAGACTAGACTATAGACTAGACTATAGACTAGACTATAGACTAGACTATAGACTAGACTATAGACTAGACTATAGACTAGACTATAGACTAGACTATAGACTACACTATAGACTACACTATAGACAAGACTATAGACTAGACTATGGACTAGAATATATACTAGACTATAGACTAGAATAAAGGCTAGACTATAGACTTGATTATAGACAAGACTATACACTAGACTATAGGCCATACTTTAGACTAGACCAAAGACAAGACTAAAGGCTAGACTAAAAACTATACTATAGTTTATAAACTAGACTGTATACTAGACTTATGACTAGAATACATACTAGTCTTCAAACTATAGACTGGATTATAGACTATACTAACTACTAGTCTTCAGACTATATACTATTGGCTAGATTTTATACTAGTGCTAAGACTAAATTATAGACTAGACTGTAAACCAACGAGTAATAAAACATTACAGTAAGAGAAGGGATACCAAATTTACAATCGCGAGGATGTATGATCAGGAAGATTTGAAAGTTTTCCTATGGGAAATTATTTTTATCTCGCCCTAATAATAGACAATATTATTACTTCTTGTGTCACTTAAAAGAAATTAAAATACCCTCTTTAGTTAAAACCACAAAAAATACTAGGAGAAAAAGAAAAAATAAAGTAAAGTTATGCTAACAATGTGATATGTAAATGTGCGACTAATGAACACTTTAACTAAAATGACTCCCCTTAAAAATAAGAATACAAATAAAACCTCAAAAATATCTAGTTCCAGAAATAAAGCTAAAAATAACCACATGAATCGTATAAAGATCACTTCATTGAAACAAAGAATTCGAATCTTCAATACATGAAGAAGCTGATGCTTAACGCGTGGCATTGTTAAAAAAAAGATAAAAAACTTTTCGTATACAGGAAAATTAAAGACACGTTCCTTTAACAGCCCGAAGAATTGATATTAAAAGAAAAATCTTCCCTATTTTTACATATGAGTACTTTTTTTTCATAAAAAAGGCATTGAAAAAATTAAAATGATCAGATCATTTTATTTTTTTAGGGATGCATCTCTCTCTCTATGTTTCTTCTTTTTTTTTATCAATAAACGCGTGTCGTCTTTAATGATCTTCACTCGGGTGCTGGTAACAACATATGCTGCCGGTATTTATTTAAAACATTAAATTGATGCATTCATTTATAGCACACGTTTTTATTTATATTTCTTTTCGGTTTTTTTAGGTAAAATTTACATTTTTTTATTTCAATTTCTAGGGGTTTTATGCATTTTTTAATCAAAAAGGGGATGCTGCGCTATATTAGACAAATTTCATTAAATCACCCTTCTTACGGTTTGTTTATTCTTGGGTCAATTTATGTTCAAATGCAAAAATTTATCAAATATATTTTTTAAGAATATTATGACAATTTAAAAAACCATTCACTTTAGGTAT
This sequence comes from Lucilia cuprina, assembly GCF_022045245.1. Classification (NCBI taxonomy): domain Eukaryota; kingdom Metazoa; phylum Arthropoda; class Insecta; order Diptera; family Calliphoridae; genus Lucilia; species Lucilia cuprina. The sequence goes on from NC_060954.1 coordinate 13,397,643, forward strand.
AAAAAAGGATCTTAAGCATTTTCTTTAAGGATAAGTGTGATCGTGTGCCAAATTTGTAAAGAGAAAAAAAGGAGTCAATTTGATGTTAATTAACTTTTTAAGAAAAAATATCCTTTTTTTAAAGTAGGGAAAGATAGTTGTTAAAAAAACTATTGAGATTTTCTTTAAGATCTTAGCTGGGTCGCGTGACCATTCTTTTGTATAAAAAAGTAAGAATTTATTGACTTTTAAGTTTTAGGTAATAATTTGAATAAGATATTTTGTTTTAAAGAGTTGCTTTGTTTTACTAATTTGTATGAAACAACTTACTTTTTAATGACTTTTACATACTGTATGTATTACATAGAAGTAGTATAGTAATAGAAATTTGGTAAAAAAAAAACAGTATCAGGGGACTTTTTATTTAGCATTCAAAGCGAACTGACTAAATCGCTTAAAAATTCAATTTGAATAGAAAAATGCTTATGTTCTCGGAAAATATGTCAATATGATAGAATAAACTATAAAATAGACTATAGACGAGATTATAGAGTCGACTATAGACTAGACTATGGACTGGAATTTAGACTAGACTATAGACTAGACCATAGACTAAACCATAGTGTACACCATAATTTAGACTATAAACTACGTTATAGACTAGACTATAGACTAGACTATAGACTAGACTATAGACTAGACTATAGACTAGACTATAGACTAGACTATAGACTAGACTATAGACTAGACTATAGACTAG
>NC_060954.1:13398481-13405023 GCF_022045245.1 Lucilia cuprina
ATCTATCTATTTATCTATTTATCTATCTATCTATCTATCTATCTATCTATCTATCTATCTATCTATCTATCTATCTATCTATCTATCTATCTATCTATCTATCTATTAACTAAATAACTTACTGAAAATTTTCGACAATTTCTCTTTTTTATTGACTTTTTTCCACAAATAACCTCTTCCTCCCCTTTATTACGACAATAAATTAAATTTTCCTAAAACTTTTTTCCTTCATTAATTTTGCATAGAAAACCATCAATAAACTCGGTGCATCAGACAAATACAACGGAATTAATACCCTTCCCAACAAATGGTCATTATTCATTTTTCCTAAACTTATGTCATTTTTATGCATAAAATCAATAGAAGAAAGGACATCAAATATGGGGTAAAATATATACAAAAAGGAATGAATTCTAACCCAAAAAAGGATAATAAGTATGCAAACGTTAGAATTTCCATTTACACATACATATATACAGATATACAGTTGCAATTATGCAAAAATTCGTTATACATTCTATAAACAACATTTCAATAAAATTTGAATTTTCTCAACTGATAAAAGGGAAAAAATCACCCTTAATTTAATATCCCTTTTTAGGGAAATCCTTTTATATAATAGTTATATTATGTACAATAGAAAGACACTCACACATGTTCTTATATACCTACATATATGGCAAAACATAATAAAATTTTTCATTGTTTTCATGTTTGGATTTTACGTGTTCATGCATGTTTACTTTTCATTCATTATAAATTGCAGTTTTGTATTTATTGTTAATTTGTTCAATATTCTGTTGGAGTTTTCTTAAGATTTTTGTAACGGTCGAATAGAAGTAGATGGAAAAGATTTTATATGTATGTAATACTATGATAATGACATATGTGATAAGAATGTTTAAGAATGATTGTATAAGTAAAATGAAGAAATTTTTCTAAAGATTTATTCCTGAATGAACAATTTTCATTTACTAATTTAACTGTAGGAGTTTGAATTATTAATCGATAGGACACTTTTAATATTGTAGTTATACCAAAAGTTCCATTATTCCTTATGGAGAGTTTTCGACAAGAGTGGTTTAAATTTATCTTCATATCAGCTAGCGTCATATTCGTTTAGTTCAGTCCTTTTTATACAATCAGAATAACACGGACTCTTGCCTTGAAGAAAGAATTAATCTTTCGAACATTAACGTCAGAGAAATCTCCAAATTCATTCCATTTTAAAGTCTGACAAAGTATAGCACAGACACGAGAAATGTTCGATCGTCTCATCCACATTATCCCTACTTCTACTGAAGATTCAATCTTTTATCATATTTTATTTAAGGCTACTATCATCACGGCTGTCAATAGCCTTAATCGTAGACGTAAAGCCGTATCACTAAGACTAATAACTAAAGCTATTATAAAGAGTCCAAGTAAGCCTGATTATTATTTAATCTGGCATAAGAGCGGGACTCTCTCTAGTGTATCAGCATCCCCTAAAACAAAGCGGAAACCGCTCACTAGGTGTATTAAAGTAACCCGACACCCGGAACAGCCTTCTGTTCGAATGATGGTGAATCTCGTTAAGAGATATTCACGCATTAACCCCTCCCCCGGACATGTTTCCTTGATGCTAGATACCAACTTAGTGTAAAGCAATCTGAGAGTAAAGAGATGCTACTAATACCTCTAGTCTCCCGAGGCTATAAACTGGTGTTTACATTTCAATCTGTAGTGTATCTTTGTGATCATTGAAATAAAGTCTTGTCAATTAATATGATCCATGTTTCGGACTACCAATTACGACCCTCTTGATGCTGTTATCGAATCAACAGAGTCATCTAAGTAGTGTGGTTGTGCTACATTATTGTTGAGTTAGATTGAGCTTCCTTATGACACCAGTCCTTCCACAATGGGGATACTATGACAAGTAATTAGATAGCTCGAGTACTTGAGTAAAGTGCGCGTATAATGGACCGTACCATCCATATACGTAAATTGCAACCTTCGTATAAGATTCACAAAGGAACAGGGATTAGTTCTTGCATAGTTTTCCAGCACTTCGATTTAAATTCAAGTGCCAACCTAGATCATATCACAATCTTACTGTCAGTACAAATCCCCCCGGGGCATGATAGCTTGATTGACTTCCCCCATCTTGGTGTTAGTGCAATCCTGGAGAAAAGAGATGCTACCAATACCTTTAGTCTGCAGGTACTATAAATCATCAGAGAACCACATAATCTGAAATCAATGAAATCTGAAATCAACAGAACATGGTTTTAGACTTTGTCGGATGACTGAGAAGTGTGCTATGTTGAATAGAAATGGATGTAAGTTATCTTATACAAATGATAGTTACAATGAAGATTACCATGCTATCTTCTAGTTTAGAGCACTTTGTTATGCAGCCAATTTCCATAATTGTTACCTCTAACATTCCATTTCATATACGTTTTAAAAGGAATTCCCAGCTTCATTTCAAAATTGGCCTCAAAGCCTTTAGGCGAGACTATTGAATATTCTGCAGTTGAGATTACAGAACAGTTTTTTAGTAGATATTGTAGAGCAAATATAGTCGATCCAATATAACAGTCTAATCGAGGCTTTATAACAGTTTATAGCCGAGTCTATATAACAGTCTATAGTTTAAAATATAGAACAGTCTATAGTCGAGTCTATAGAATAGTATTCAGTCTAGACATTAGTCAAGATTACAAAGCAGTCAATATTCAAGACTATAGAGAACATTCTGTAGTCGGCAGTATAGAGCATTCTATAGTCAAAACTATAAAACAATCCATAGTCGATTCTATAGAACAGTTTATTGTCGAGTCTATAGAATATCCTTTAGTCGAGACTCTACAAATACTATAGGGAATTCTATAATCGAGACTGTCTATAGTTGGGACTATAGATCAGTCTATAGTAGAAACTATAGAACAATCCATAGTCGACCTATAGTGGTTGGTTCGTCTTAGTTAAACCATTCCACTCTCCAGATGTTGTTCAGCCATAGGAAATCTCATTATATCATTAAGCTTAGACTATAGTGGTAAGCCTATTCCTGGCATCTGTAGCAACAAGTTTCTCTAGTTTCAATAGCAACTAGATGAACTTGTTGTTCATCGTTTGTAGGAACTGACTAAAACTGATTCTCCCCGCTTTAAAAGTGTGACTGGCACATTGATGTAGTAAATCTTTAATAGAACAGGAACTGTTAATATACATCTATTCATATCATAATATGGACCATGATCACTTGCACGATTTCATAATTGGCGTCCATCGTAAAGGTCATAGTCTAGTAATGCGCGAGCTAGTGGATTGAATCTACTACTTTTGTACGATTCGGCAGATATTACGAAGTTTGATATTTACAAGATTGATTATTTATTTACGCCATAGGTTGTTTAGAACCAAGACTTTTGGGCAGTTTTAAGTTTAGCATTTTAGAAAGCCTTCTTATTGATCTATTTCCACATCCTTAAAGTATTTTTGTGGTTGGCATAGCGTCATTTTATGTGCACGATTGAAAGGATATTTCGACATTTCCAGTACTGCTTGTTTATAAGAGCCAAAGGTTGGTTAAAACCAGGAATCTTGGGCAGTTTTTAGCTTAGCATTTTAGGGTTCTTAATGACATAATTCTATATCCTCAGAAAATTTTTGTTTCAAGCATAGCGCCACATAATGTGGACGATTGGGAGGATATTTCGAAGTTCGACATTTCCTAGACTGATTGTTTATTAGTGCCAAAGGTTATTAATTCGAACCAGGTCATTTTAAGATGCTTTCTTTATAACATATTTCCACATTCTTAAAGTATTTCTTTGGAGGTCATAGCGCCTTATAACGTGTACGATTGGAGAGGATATTTCGAAGTTCAACATTTTCAAGATTGATTGATTATTAGCGACAAAGGCTGTTTAAAACCAGGACTTTTGGCCAGTTTTTTGCTAAACATTTTAAGGACCCTTTTCAATCACTTATTTCCCCATTCTCAAAGTATGTTTTATGGTCGGCATAGCGCCACATACAATTTTAGTTTACAAAAATTCAAAATAATAATAAACAGCAAGAAAAATATCCTTTCATATGTCATTTGTTTTGAGGGTTTTGTTTAAAAGGACTACAATGACAAAGAACACATCATTTACATTTAGTTCTTTTGTAAAAATTTTCCAACAACATATAAATATTAAAATTTTTTTATATAAAAAATATGATAATGATAAAGTATATGAAATGATGGTGATGGCGGGAAAAGTGCTATGAAACTGTACATAATGTAAGGATAACATGCAATGTATTTGTAGATAAGAGCATTGCTATGCATATAGGAAAGAAGAAAAATAAAAGGCAGGATATGCAATCAGTCACAAAAGATGAAATAGAAATGCAATATAAAGGACTCTGAACATTTTAATGAAAAACTAACGTAAATAATAACAACAACATAAAAAGGATGAATAGAATTTCGAAAAAAAACACATACATTCATACATACATGTATGTAATAGTTGCTGTTGTTATTTAGTTTTATAACTGCCAAAAACCCCGTCAGCATAACGGTCTTGCATTGGGGTCATTCTAAAGGTCATCAACGGGATTTTGTTTTTCAATTTTCAACATTTTTTTCCCTCAAAAAAATTGTATATAAATTTTTAAGGCTTTTGTTTAAAATGTATGTGTTTTGTTGCATCTACTGCTGCCACAGCAGCAATTCATTGTGTTTTGCATTGTGATATGATGACAAGGGATGCAAAATTGCATATAAATAGTTTTGTAGCATGCAACACAAATTCCATATTTACAAAAAACAGCAAAACAAGGGAGGTTCTTTTGTTTGTTTGATTTTTATGAAATGCAAACTAATTTAAATTTGATTTTTTATTATAAGAACTGCATTGTTTTTTTTTCTTTAGAAAAAAAGATGACATATTTGTATCTTTTATTTAGCTAAAAAAAATATCCTTATTAAAGGCTACTTTTTAACCTCTCACTTAAGGTTTTGTTATAAATTCCTTTTTTAAGATCTTAAGCAAATAAGATAAAAAGTTGTTTGCTTCTGATTTTCTTCATTTTTGCATGCGTTTGCCACACTTTTTTCTGTGTTCTGTCTGTTTTTTGTGGCTATGCTACTCTTAAGATGTTTCCGATCACTAGGACACGCGTCCTTTTTTAAGATGATTTTTTATAAACAAACAATAAATGAAATATTGTTGCTGCATAATCTCTATATCCTTAAGCGCATTACTAGGCTGCAATTTTCGTTTGAACAGGGGTTAATAGTTTTTCTATAATTTTTTTCCATTTTTTCTAATTTTTCTATTTTTTTTTTGCATATGTTGCATGTAAATTGATCTGCCATACGATTTTGAAAGCATATACACCCTCTTAATTTATATATATAAAAAGTGCGCCATTTTTTTACCCCTAACCTAACCTTCACATATGCGTAGTTGCCTCTGCTGCATGTGTTAAATGCTTTATGTCAAACTAAGCACGTGTATTTTGCATTAAAAATCGTATGTGGCATGTTCTATATGGAAGGGGGTGTTTGCTACCAAACAAATTTATACAAAAAAAATTAAGAACTTAATGCGTCATTTATAGTATTGAGAAGCTTATGTGAAAGGGTGCAAAAGATTATATACAAGGGTTGTAAATACATATGTATGAATATGCGTTTTTATTAGGAAAGTATATAAAAGTCACCATATACAAACATACTACAGTTGCGTATGTAAAATATCCACAGAACAGTGAACCAGTAGTAATGAGAACTAAACAAAATACGAAGATCGATATAATGGAATGGATCATGCATCTCCGACACACTATGCGGTATAACTATATATCTATATTCTATGTTAAATCTAGTTAAATTTCGAAAATCGAAGGATCCGTTAAAGGATGTCAAAATATGGTTTCATAAGCACCAGGTTTAAAACAACACAGCTATATATCTCAAACAACAATTGTTAATAATCGCTATAGCTTTAGATCAGTTCCAGTTCAGTTCTAGTTTAGTTCAGTTCTAGTTCAGTTCTAGTTCAGATCTAGTTCAGTGCTAGTTCGGTTTTAGTGCAGTTCTTGTTCAGTTCTAGTTCAGTTCTGGTTCAGTTCTAGTTCAGTTCTAGTTCAGTTCTAGTTCAGTTCTAGTTCAGTTCTAGTTCAGTTCTAGTTCAGTTCTAGTTCAGTTCTAGTTCAGTTCTAGTTCAGTTCTAGTTCAGTTCTAGTTCAGTTCTAGTTCAGTTCTAGTTCAGTTCTAGTTCAGTTCTAGTTCAGTTCTAGTTCAGTTCTAGTTCAGTTCTAGTTCAGTTCTAGTTCAGTTCTAGTTCAGTTCTAGTTCAGTTCTAGTTCAGTTCTAGTTCAGTTCTAGTTTAGTTCTTGTTCAGTTCTTGTTTACTTCTAGCTTAGTTGTAGTTCATTTTAAATTAAGTTCTAGTTCAGTTCTAGTTCAATTCTAGTTCAGTTCTAGTTCAGTTCTAGTTCAGTTCTAGTTCAGTTCTAGTTCAGTTCTAGTTCAGTTCTAGTTCAGTTCT
>NC_060954.1:13405123-13418994 GCF_022045245.1 Lucilia cuprina
AGTCTATAGTCTAGTCTATAGTCTAGTCTATAGTCTAGTCTATAGTCTAGTCTATAGTCTAGTCTATAGTCTAGTCAATAATCTAGTCTATAGTCTAGTCTATAGTCTCGATATAAATCGAGAGAGGTAGTTCTCGACACCGTAAGCAAACCGAAAGATTGACATAGAGACTGACATTGTTTTTATTATATTTTAATTTAAAACTCTCTCTACGTGATTCTTTTATTTCCTTTTAAGAAATTTTGATCCTTAATTAGCAATAAAACAACACAAGCGCATAATAAATAATTACCTCAAATACACTTTTTTCTCTCCATGAAAATTATAATTTTTTTCTTTCATTCAGCTTCATCGAATGAAGCAATTAAAATACCACCCATTTTTCCTAAATTGTAAACAATCAGCTCCATCCAAGCAAATTGTTGTTGTTGGTCTATACTTAAGCAGAGCAACAGCTACGAAAAACATGTCAAAAGATCAAAAAGTTTTAAAAAAGAAGGACTTATAGGTTTTTATATTTTGCAGTTTTTTTTTTGGGAAAAACAACCTTTACGAAACTTTCTTTTATATTTATTTTTGGCGTTTTTAAGAGTTACCATGGTGGCCTAAAGAAAACATCAAAAAAATTAAAAATTGTGGGTTGGAGATAAGATTTTATTTAAAAAAAAATATTAAACAAAAAGTAAGAAAAATTAGCTAAATAATAAAAAACTGACCCCCTGACAAAGTGTTTTAGCAACGGCCTGAACTGCTGAAAAACTTTTTGCTTTTCGATTTTTTAATTTTATAACGGCCATTTGTATATGAACTCCCGATTTGGGTGGTTTGACATTAACAAAACAACTGAAAGAGAAACAAAAAATTGCTTAAATAGCAATTCGTCCTGATGAATACGAATTCATATAAACAACCAAGCAGCCAAAATAATGCAGCCTTGCTAAACTTTTCATTAATTTTCTTAATGTCAACCCCGCGTTTTAGATATTTGTTTAAATTCAATACTTTTTCAGTTGGTCATGTAAATGAAATTCATTAAACGAGTCGGTGATCCAATAAAACCCCCTTAAAATATTTTTTGCCTACAAAATGAAAAATAAACAAAACAAAAATTTCTTTCTTTTTTTTAACATCTTTCCCTGGAACTAATGATAAATTAAAATAAAGCAAAAGTAACAAAGAAAAACAAAGTTGTAGAGAAAAAGTTCTTCCAACAATTATGAATAGAAATTAAAGAAATGTCCACAACAATTATTTTCTTAAATGTTTAATTTAAGGGCCAATAAAGTTGGTTGTTTTGAAAAGAAAAACTGATTTAAGTTTAATAAAAACTTTTTTCAGATTTTCTTAAAGAAAACAAAAAATTGTCTTCTGAAAGTTGTTGTCCGCTGACTACGTCTATCATTTTATATCCTATAACAAGAACACCCCCTGCCAGCTACTGGTTCTGTTGTACGCTCACGTTTTTCACATATTTCGTTTTCTGAGCCTCAATCTTCAAAATTTTGCCATCAGTGTTTCTTATGGATGTTATGAATATAGTGCAAAAAATTACCGAAGATATATTCGATCATCACTAGTTTATAGTCCTGGCAGACTAGAGGTACTTGTAGCATCTCTTTTTCTACGGATTTGGAATCTCACTAGTCTAGTCTATAGTCTAGTTGGGGCTTTCATGAAGGTAACATGGCCCAGAGGGGTCCTGTAGATAAGGATCTCTTGGATGTGAATGCGTAATCATATTCTACCCTTTAGTCTAGTCTATAGTCTAGTCTATAGTCTAGTCTATTGTTTAGTCTATAGTCTAGTCTACAGTCTATAGTCTAGTCTAAAGTCTTGTCTATAGTCTAGTCTATAGTCTAGTCTATAGTCTAGTCTATAGTCTAGTCTATAGTCTAGTCTATAGTCTAGTCTATAGTCTAGTCTATAGTCTAGTCTATAGTCTAGTCTAGAGTTTAGTCTATAGTCTAGTCTAGTCTATAGTCTAGTCTATAGTCTAGTCTATAGTCTAGTCTATAGTCTAGTCTATAGTCTAGTCTATAGTCTAGTCTATAGTCTAGTCTATAGTCTAGTCTATAGTCTAGTCTATAGTCTAGTCTATAGTCTAGTCTATAGCCTAGTCTATAGTCTAGTCTATAGTCTAGTCTATAGTCTAGTCTATAGTCTAGTCTATAGTCTAGTCTATAGTCTAGTCTATAGTCTAGTCTATAGTCTAGTCTATAGTCTAGTCTATAGTCTAGTCTATAGTCTAGTCTATAGTCTAGTCTATAGTCTAGTCTATAGTCTAGTCTATAGTCTAGTCTATAGTCTAGTCTATAGTCTAGTCTATAGTCTAGTCTATAGTCTAGTCTATAGTCTAGTCTATAGTCTAGTCTATAGTCTAGTCTATAGTCTAGTCTATAGTCTAGTTTATAGTATAGTCTAGTTTATAGTCTAGTCTATAGTCTAGTCTATTCTAGTCTATAGTCTAGTCTATAGTCTAGTCTATAGTCTAGTCTATAGTCTAGTCTATAGTCTAGTCTATAGTCTAGTCTATAGTCTAGTCTATAGTCTAGTCTATAGTCTAGTCTATAGTCTAGTCTATAGTCTAGTCTATAGTCTAGTCTATAGTCTAGTCTATAGTCTAGTCTATAGTCTAGTCTATAGTCTAGTCTATAGTCTAGTCTATAGTCTAGTCTATAGTCTAGTCTATAGTCTAGTCTATAGTCTAGTCTATAGTCTAGTCTATAGTCTAGTCTATAGTCTAGTCTATAGTCTAGTCTATAGTCTAGTCTATAGTCTATCTATAGTCTAGTCTATAGTCTAGTCTATAGTCTAGTCTATAGTCTAGTCTATAGTCTAGTCTATAGTCTAGTCTATAGTCTAGTCTATAGTCTAGTCTATAGTCTAGTCTATAGTCTAGTCTATAGTCTAGTCTATAGTCTAGTCTATAGTCTAGTCTATAGTCTAGTCTATAGTCTAGTCTATAGTCTAGTCTATAGTCTAGTCTATAGTCCTAGTCTATAGTCTATCTATAGTCCTAGTCTATAGTCTAGTCTATAGTCTAGTCTATAGTTTAGTCTATATCGTAGTCTATAGTCTAGTCTATATCTAGTCTATAGTCTAGTCTATAGTCTAGTCTATAGTCTAGTCTATAGTCTATCTATAGTCTAGTCTATAGTCTAGTCTATAGTCTAGTCTATAGTCTATCTATAGTCTAGTCCTATAGTCTAGTCTATAGTCTATCTATAGTCTAGTCTATAGTCTAGTCTATAGTCTAGTCTATAGTCTAGTCTATAGTCTAGTCTATAGTCTAGTCTATAGTCTAGTCTATAGTCTATCCTATAGTCTAGTCTATAGTCTAGTCTATAGTCTAGTCTATAGTCTAGTCTATAGTCTAGTCTATAGTCTAGTCTATAGTCTAGTCTATAGTCTAGTCTATAGTCTAGTCTATAGTCTAGTCTATAGTCTAGTCTATAGTCTAGTCTATAGTCTAGTCTATAGTCTAGTCTATAGTCTAGTCTATAGTCTAGTCTATAGTCTAGTCTATAGTCTAGTCTATAGTCTAGTCTATGTCTAGTCTATAGTCTAGTCTATAGTCTAGTCTATAGTCTAGTCTATAGTCTATCTATAGTCTAGTCTATAGTCTAATCTATAGTCTAGTCCTATAGTCTAGTCTATAGTCTAGTCTATAGTCTAGTCTAATAGTCAAGTCTATAGTCTAGTCTATGTCTAGTCTAAGTCTATTTATAGTCTAGTCTATAGTCTAGTCTATAGTCTAGTCTATAGTCTAGTCTATATCTAGTCTATAATCTAGTCTATAGTCTACTCTATAGTCTTGTCTATAGTCTAGTCTATAGTCTAGTCTATAGTCTAGTCTATAGTCTAGTCTATAGTCTAGTCTAATAGTCTAGTCTATAGTCTAGTCTATAGTCTATCTATATCTAGTCTATATCTAGTCTATATCTAGTCTAGAGTTTAGTCTATAGTCTATCTATAGTCTAGTCTATAGTCTAGTCTATAGTCTAGTCTATAGTCTAGTCTATAGTCTAGTCTATAGTCTAGTCTATAGCCTAGTCTATAGCCTAGTCTATAGTCTAGTCTATAGCCTAGTCTATATTCTAGTCTATAGTCTAGTCTATAGTCTAGTCTATAGTCTAGTCTATAGTCTAGTCTATAGTCTAGTCTATAGTCTAGTCTATAGTCTAGTCTATAGTCTAGTCTATAGTCTAGTCTATAGTCTAGTCTTAGTCTAGTCTATAGTCTAGTCTATAGTCTAGTCTATATTCTAGTCTATATCTAGTCTATGGTCTAGTCTATAGTCTAGTCTATAGTCTAGTCTATAGTCTAGCTATAGTCTAGTCTACAGTCTAGTCTACAGTCTAGCTATATTCTAGTCTATAGTCTAGTCTATAGTCTATCTATAGTCCTAGTCTATAGTCTAGTCTAGAGTCTAGTCTATATCTAGTCTATAGTCTAGTCTATAGTCTAGTCTATAGTCCTAGTCTATAGTCTAGTCTATAGTCTAGTCTATATCTAGCTATAGTCTAGTCTATAGTCTAGTCTATATTTAGTCTATAGTCTAGTCTATAGTCTAGTCTATAGTCTAGTCTATAGTCTAGTCTATAGTCTAGTCTATAGTCTAGTCTATAGTCTAGTCTATAGTCTATCTATAGTCTAGTCTATAAGTCTAGTCTATAGTCTAGTCTATATCTAGTCTATAGTCTATTCTATAGTCTAGTCTATAGTCTAGTCTATATCTAGTCTATAGTCTAGTCTATAGTCTAGTCTACAGTCTAGCTATAGTCTAGTCTATAGTCTAGTCTATAGTCTAGTCTATAGTCTAGTCTATAGTCTAGTCTACATCTAGTTTATAGTCTAGTCTATAGTCTAGTCTATAGTCTAGTCTATAGTCTAGTCTATAGTCTAGTCTATAGTCTAGTTTCTAGTCTAGTCTATAGTCTAGTCTATAGTCTAGTCTATAGTCTAGTCTATAGTCTAGTCTATAGTCTAGTCTATAGTCTAGTCTATAGTCTAGTCTATAGTCTAGTCTATAGTCTAGTCTATAGTCTAGTCTATAGTCTAGTCTATAGTCTAGTCTATAGTCTAGTCTATAGTCTAGTCTATATCCTAGTCTATAGTCTAGTCTATAGTCTAGTTTGTAGCTAAGTCTATAGTCTAGTCTATAGTCTAATCTATAGTCTAGTCTATAGTCTAGTCTATAGTCTAGTCTATAGTCTAGTCTATAGTCTAGTCTATAGTCTAATCTATAGTCTAGTCTATAGTCCAGTCTATAGTCTAGTCTATAGTCTAGTCTATAGTCTAGTCTATAGTCTAGTCTAGTGTATAGTACAGTCTATAGTCTAGTCTAGAGTCTAGTCTATAGTCTAGTCTATAGTCTAGTCTATAGTCTAGTCTGTAGTCTAGTCTATAGTGTAGTCTATAGTTTAGTCTATTGTGTCGTCTATAGTCTAGTCTATAGTCTAGTCTATAGTATAGTTTATAGTCTAGCCTATAGTCTTGTATATAGTCATGTCTATAGTCTAGTTTATTGTCTTAGTTAGTTAGTTAGTCAGTTAGTTAGTTTGATCAAGAAACGTAGGTCGTTTCAAAGAACAACTTAGAAATTGGGTGGGGTCTGTTTAATGCCAAATATTACACCCCCTCCCCTATTCTTACAACAAAAAACCCATAAAAATGTTGTAAAAAGAAATTAAATTTTAAACACAATACAAATAGGCTTCAAATTTTACTATTGGGTCTTATTGAAAACATTACACTTTTTTCTTTCTTTTCTCTTAATATTTAAAATGTTGTTAATGTCCTGTTTAGTAAAATAAAGTAAACCCTGTGAAAACCATTTGCATTTCTACTCCTTCTTTAATTCATTATGAAAGATTTTAATTTTCTTTAGGAAATACAAAATGAATTTCATGTTCGGTTGTTTGTATTGAAAATGTGAGTGCTTCTTAATTCATAAAATAATGTAGGAATTTTAATGGAAAAATGCCGCCAAATAGCATAAGAAAAAAAATTGGTTTAACAAATGTTTTGCAACGTTTTTTTTATTTTTTGATAAATTTTTATTCTTATATTGCCAAACAATGAAAATATTTAGTTTTTTTTTAAGGTTTTATGTTGTTTTTCTCGTGTTGCTAGAAAGGATATAAAGAACAAGATGAGCTGGCGCGATGAAGGCTGAGCTGATGTAGATGTGTTGCTGTTGTGGCTATTTGAGAGGAGACAGTGTGGTGTGAAAGTAAATAGACATATTATAAATGCTATTGAATGAAAGTTAAAAAATACTATCAAATTTCCTAGTTTCGAATCAATCACTGAACGGGGTACTTTTCTTAATTTTCAGTTAATTAATTTTCAGCAGAAACAGATTACTAACCATCAGCCTATTAATTTACGCTTAAACAACATCGATCGTGGTTTTAAACGAATCATCGATCTTTGATCATTATTTAATGACAATACAAAACTTTTTAATCGTGGTTCTATATTAATCACCGATTAATCACTATTTTCTGTTTCAACCACTTCTTATTAGTTCATTACTGATCAATGATCTTTATAGATTGGCGATCGGTGTAAGAACATCTAGTTTTACTTCATTACTTTTCGGTGACAGAAGTTCATCGTTGGGGTTTCTATATCAATCACCGATTACATTTCTATATTGATCAAATAAGTAGGTTTGAACTACCGAAACAGCTCCATATCGATCAGTCACGTTATGATATCAGTTTTACTCATTAGTTCGATCGTTTTTCGATTAGAGTTCTTTATCAATTACTGTTGAACGTTAGAATTACTACAAAACCCTTTAAAGAGCTTATTCATCGTGGTTCTCGAACGCTCTATTATCACATTTATTAAGTGATCATATATCTCACATCATCCTATCAAATCTCGTTTAATGCCAAACTTTAATAAAAGTAGATCATCTTTCCATAATCCTATATTAAGTGATCTGCGATCACACCGTTCTTTACCGATCTTCATACGAAATCTCATTTCATTCCAAAGTCTCATAACTTCTACTGCAGATAATCAAATCTTCCCATAAAACTATATTAACTGATCATCTACCACACAGTTCTTTACCGATCATCATATGCAATCTCATTTCATTCCAAACTCTCATAATTTTGATTGCAGATCATCAAATCTTCCCATCAAACTATATTAGGTGATCACATATTACACACTTCTTTATCGATCATCATATGAAATCTCATTTCAAATTCTAATAATTCAGACTGTAGAACATCAGATCTGCGATCACACGTTCTTTGCCGATCATCATTTAAAATCTCATTTTATTCCAAACTCTGACTGCAGATCATATGATCTTCCCATAAAACTATATTGAGTGATTTCCAACCACTCACTTCTTTACCGATCATCAAATAAAATCTTATTTCATTCCAAACTCTCATAATTCCTACTGCATATTATCAGATCTTCCCACTTAACTATATAAAGTGATCACCTAGCACTCAGTTCTTTACGAATCATCACATGAAATATCATCTCATTTCAAACATTCATAATTCTGACTGCAGATCATATGATCTTCCCATAATGCTATATTATGTGGTCTACGATCAATTCTTTACCATTCATTCTATTAAATATAATTTCATTCCAAACTCTCATAATTCACACTGAAGATCATCTGATCTTTTCATACAACATTATTAAGTGATCACCTAGCACACTATTCTTTACTGCTTATCCTATTGATGATCTGATATGGAAGATCACCTGATCTTCCTAAAAAAAACAATTTTTCATGTTTTCCTGTCCGAATACTTTTGCTTCAGACTATCCTTTAAACAAAATAGAAAAAATAAACATGAGTAATGCTTACGGGTAAAGAATAAAACGCGTAAATTGAATACAACAAAAAACCAACTCGACACCAACAACGTCACATTATTTTGTAAGGCTTCTTACACCCCCTGCCCCATTAATAGTTAAAAATAAAAAGTTGGCAATTCTAATGAAAAATTACCCAGCACAAAAAGCTGCAACAACAACAAAAGCATTACAAAAAGTATAATAACAAAACAATGGACTTTTGGCTAAAGGAATTTTTTCAAAGAGAGAGAGAGAGAGGAGCAACCTTAAGAAATATCGCGGCTAATTTTAATTTTTTTCTTTAAAAAACAGCTCATCTAGCAAATATTTATCCTGTGACGGGGCCATTCTAAGACAACGAACAAAAAGGTGTGGGTGCTTAAGCTTGATTATATTTCAACCAACCAACCAACCAACTTCTTAGAGCACGAAAAAGATGAGTTGCTTAGTTAAAGGCAAAATATGTCTAAGCTTTTTCTACACTTTTCTTTACCGCCTAATTTTCATATTGCTGTTGTTGTTTTGCTGGCTATTATTATTTTAGCCTAGTTAGGTCTCTTGGGTTGCTTTGTCATTTGTACATCAACATTCAGGCCATGATTAGATGAAAATTTGTAAACTTTTGTTTTTTCTTTTTTTGTAAATATTTTTTTTTTGTAATTTTTTCTGATAAATAATGACTTGGCAGAAAAAAAAGTGAATAATTTATTTTTAGTTTTTATTTATAGTCTTCTTTAGAAGACTTTGTTTGGTCATTCAAGTTACTAACTCATCAGTTGAAGTGTTTTACAAAAAGTTTTGAAATTTTAAAAATTTATTATTGTTATAAAATGTCTAATATTTAAGATACTTTTGGTTAATATTTGGCTGTCCTTAGAGACTTTTTCTAGTGCAAAGTTTTCAATTTACTATACTATAAGCTTTTAGTTCATAAAATCCATTAATCATAGTTCAAGATCACTTAGATTCTTTACCGATCATTCTATCAAAATATCATTTCATTCCAAACTATCTACATTCAAACTGATGATCAATTGATCTTTTTCTAAAACTGTATTAAGTGATATCCAATTACACAGTTCTTTACCGATCATCATATGAAATCACATTTCATTCTAAACTTTCATAATTCAGGCTGTAGATCATCTAATCTACCCATTAAACTGTCTGCAAATAAAGCTTACTGATCAAATATTATTTCATTCCAAACTATCTACATTCAAACTCATGATCAACTGATCTTTCTATTAAACTGTCAAGATGGTAGATCACGGTAAAGATGGGAGATCACTTATCCCATCTTTACCGATCATCATATGAAATCTTATTCCATGCTAAACTTTCATAATTCAGGCTCTAGATCTACCTATTAAACTGTCTGCAAATAAAGCTTATTGATCATGCTCATATATGATTCACAATCACAATAGCCAAAAGGAAATGCTCTTAAATTTTAGTTTATTAATATGGAACCATAAAAAACTCTTGATCGTGGTTAAAAGATCATTAAGTTATCCTAATTGATTACGCTCTTATGTGGTTTTAATTTTCATTTAATTCTCAGTTCATTAATTTGTAACCATAAAAACTCATTGAAATCGGTTCTGTATCGATCACTAATCAAGAAAACATTCTCTTCAAAGAGATCACAAATTACAATAATCTCTTTAGAACATTCTAAATTCTCATGGGACTCGCTAGTTATGCTCCTATATTGTTGGCCTATTACAATAATCTAGTGGAAACACTCTAAGTTTATTACTTTAAAACCATAAAGATTTTTTGATCATGGTTCAAGATCATTAAGATCCTACAAATAAGGCTTATTGATCATGCTTGTATGTGGTTCGACAATCACAATTGTTTGGTGGTGGAGGCGTTGCTCGCTAGAAAGGAGTTCACCGATCATATTTATTAGTGACGCATCTCTGAGACAGTCAAGAGCCTTTGTGACCCATTGTGATACCCTTAGAATAGCCATGCCCTAACATTAAGAGAATGAAGATGGTTTCCGCGCCCTAATTTCGTTGACTGCTTGTTTCATTCGGTCTTTGTGTAAAACAACCGGTGCTTTTAATAAAACCGATCATGTTTATTAGTATCGCATCTCTGAGAAAGTCTAGAGGCTTTGTGACCCATTATGATATCTCTAGAATTATCATTCTCTAATATTAAGAAAATGAGGATGGTTTCCCCACCCTAAATTCGTTGACGTTGGTTTAGTTGATCTTCATGTAAACCAACCGGTGGTTTTAACAAAACCGATCATGTTTATTAGTGACTTATTTCTAAGAGAGTCTAGAGGCTTAGTGGCCCATTGTGATACCCATAGAATTACCATTCCCTAATATTAAGAGAATAAGGATGATTTCCCCACCTTAAATTCGTTGACTGCTGGGTTCGTTTGGTCTTCGTGTAAACCAACCGGTGGTTTTAATAAAAACCGATCATGTTTATTAGTAACGAATCTCTGAGAGAGTCTAGATCAAGGAAAAGGGCACTACCAAGATGGAGTAGCATGTGCTTTTGTAACGCTGGGCGGTCATATAGAAGGTGCTGTACCAAATACCACTTTATCTTCAGATCTCATCATCAGGAAGTCTAATCGAGTTCTTACTAAGAGACAGGAGAGTCCTTTCTATTGTCGGAGTGGGCCAGAGTAGTCTCGATATTGTTAATATAGCACAATATTGTGTGGCAACTTTCTTCAATTTGTAATAAGAATTTTGCAAATTGGTGAAATTATTTTCCAAAATACATGTACGATTCCAATCTTTATCAGCGTCTACGTTAAAGCCGGTTTAGCTTTTAAGCCGATAGAAGAAGTCGGCGGCGGCGCGGCTTGCCAAATATTACCGGCGGCCAGCCGTCGCCGATTTAAGCCGTTTCGACTTGCATCTCTGATGTATAGTCGAATTTTCGACATTTAGCGCCCGGATTCTTCTCGCGGCTGTAAATTTCTACCTAAAGGGTCGTGTTTGGAGGAAATATTCCTTAATATTAGTTCATTGATTTGGAATCATAAACACTTACTGATCGTGGTTTAAGATTAATTAATAAAATCAGTTTTGTATCGGTCACTGGTGAGAGTAACAACACTCTCTTCTATAAGATCATTAATAATTAATATTGAATATGTTTCTGTATCTCTCATTTTTCATATTTTAATATCGGACACATAACTCAACAAAACCTGAGTGTATACATATGACACAGATCGCAATAGTCCTTTGGATCAATTTAAATTCTTAGTTTTCTATGATTACAGATTTCTATTGGAATCAATATAAACTTTCAGTTCATTTATTTTCGAAAATGTTTGAGAAGTTTTCCGACTAAACTCCAATATATAACACATTTGTATGTATAAGGCAAAGGTTAGGATGAAAGCAGCATGTATGATATAAGAGATCTGGGTCTAGGTCCTCAATGGGTTTATA
Source organism: Lucilia cuprina (assembly GCF_022045245.1). Taxonomy (NCBI): domain Eukaryota; kingdom Metazoa; phylum Arthropoda; class Insecta; order Diptera; family Calliphoridae; genus Lucilia; species Lucilia cuprina. The sequence goes on from NC_060954.1 coordinate 13,416,412, forward strand.
TAGTCTGATATCTAGTTTTGCCTCACTTATATTCCAATATCATTCTAGTCGGAAAAAAAGTAACCTAAGTTATCAATATGTTAACATACACCTCCGTCGGGAAGTCCGACTTTGACTCCCGTGCAAAATAACATTAATACATATATAGTGCAAAAGAACGAAGAATTCTATGACCATAATTTGAAGGAGTCATTTGCCTAGCGATCTGACCAGAATAATAAGAAGGAGATTGTCTTAGACTTGCTTTTATTTTGAGATGAGATATAGTCGGAGTAGTTGAAAACCAAAACTTAAATTATCAAAATGAGTTTCAAGAACCCTTGAAACTATATGTTAGGAAGGAGTTGGTAATAAGAGGGCAGGATGCTGCATGGATCAAGGGCAACCGGGAGGTACAAATGTGCGAAAATAAGTCTCTAATAAATAAATGGAAGATTTTCTATTCACTTTCTGTCTGGAAATGTTTATGTTCATACACAGAGTAGTGTGTCCCATGCGGGTAAGGAAACTAGTCTTGGTTTATTTTAAGAGATTGTACTTCGGTCTACGGTCTGAGTTTAGTTAGCTTGAGAATTTTACCAATATCAGTCATGGAAAAAACTACCAGCCGAATATTCTTTGTAAGTCGCAAAGAAGCGATTGTAGGTCGTATCACACCCTGTGGTTTAAAAAATACTGCAGTGGATTGAGTCCAATAAGACGGGTACTCATTTAAAACCCTTCGGGGACTTAATATTAATTTCCTGAATATCGCTTTTGAATAATCACTTTACGATAAAGATAGAAACAAAATTCCACAAGAAAATCGTCTCTAATGAAAGTCATCCTTCGATTCCGCTGACAAAATCTGATAATAATGAGATTTTATAGAATATACATTAAAAATATCATTAAATTTTAAACAATTGAAAATGAATAATTTTTTTTTTTTTTTTTTTTTGTTATTCCCCCTTTTCCACTCATTTTCACAGAATTCTTTAGATATTAACAAATTAAAAATACCTCCTACTCCTTGTTGAACTTCAACAACTTAAATGGCGCAAATAAATTTGATAAAAAAAAATTAACTCAAGACCTGTGTAATCAGCAACCCCGTGTGCCTAATAAAATGATTCATTCAAAACGAATAAGAAAAAAAACTGTAAAAAAGCGGCTAATGAAAAACTAAAGAATTTACACAAATTCAAAGAAATTCATAGAAATGAGAGATGATATATAAAGGCTTTTTTGTCTTTGACGTGTGTCAAAAGCAGAGGAGTTGGAAAAAGTAGCGGCGAAGGAGTATATCGGAATATTCAAGGAGTTTGCCTGAATCCTTGATATAAATGTCTCGCATTTCTAACCACAACTGTTAGAAAAACTCAGGATTTTCATCAGTTTTTTTTAGAACAAATACAAAAACTTTTTGTTTTTTTTTGTCGACTTCGTGCCAGAATTAAACAAAAAAATACAGAAACAAAATGAGAAAAAATCAACAAAAATATTCCTTAAAAAATCAAGGATTTTTTAGTATAAAGTTCAACCAAAAAAAAAAAAAAAAAGAATCCTTATCTTAAGACTCCAATGACAAAAGGAGGCTTTTTATTCTAACAGGGTCTACTATTTTAGCAATTTGGTGCTGACAAGTGGAAAAATAAAGCAACAAAATATACCAAGAAAAAAAAAAACAAATTGAAAGAAAATTAAAACTAAAATAATATACACAAACAAAAAGCGCAAAAAGAAGTAAGAAAAAATACTGAAAATAAAAAATATTTTTAATTTATCACCATCAAAGGAAGAAGATGTCCAAAGTAACCCCCATCCTTGAATTGTTAAAACACTTGGAATTTTCCATTCATTTTCTTTTTTTGTCATTAATTTTCTTGTGTTTGCATTTGTTTTCATTATGCTTCGCGTATTTTAGCGCGAGTGTTTGTTGTTGCCTCTATCTTATGTACGCCACAACTGGCCGGGATTCTTGTATTTTGGCCAATTATTAAAATCTCAATGATTTTCTAAATAGTGACAACATTTTTCCAACACACTGCATTCATCTTCAATTAAGAATAGAGACAGAGTGTGAAAACGGTAAAGACCGACTATCAAACACTCTAACTAACTAACTAACTAACTAACTAACTAACTAACTAACTAACTAACTAACTAACTAACTAACCTACTAACTAACTAACTAACTAATTAACTAACTAACTAACTAACTAACTAACTAATAGTCTAGTCTAGTCTAGTCTATATTCTAGTTTACAGTCTATTCTATAGTCTAGTCTATAGTCTAGTCTATAGTCTAGTCTATAGTCTAGTCTATAGTCTAGTCTATAGTCTAGTCTATAGTCTAGTCTATAGTCTAGTCTATAGTCTAGTCTATAGTCTAGTCTATAGTCTAGTCTATAGTCTAGTCTATAGTCTAGTCTATAGTCTAGTCTATACTCTAGTCTATACTCTATACTCTCTAGTCTAGTCTATATTCTAGTTTACAGTCTATTTTATAGTCTAGTCTATAGTCTAGTCTATAGTCTAGTCTATAGTCTAGTCTATAGTCTAGTCTATAGTCTAGTCTATAGTCTAGTCTATAGTCTAGTC
>NC_060954.1:13419094-13421698 GCF_022045245.1 Lucilia cuprina
GTTCAGTTCTAGTTCAGTTCTAGTTCAGTTCTAGTTCAGTTCTAGTTCAGTTCTAGTTCAGTTCTAGTTCAGTTCTAGTTCAGTTCTAATTTAGTTCTAGTTCAGTTCATTTCTAGTTCAGTTCTAGTTCAGCTTAATTTCAGTTATAGTTAAGTTCTAATTTAGTTCTGTTTCATTTCTAATTGCGTTCTAACTCTAGTAGTATTCTGCAACTTTGTATTGCTATTAATTATAAACTATAATGATTTTACTTAAGGGAATACCAGACCTCACACTAATGCTAAATGAGACTACTAACAAAATCATTTATCAACCATTACCTAAAAAGGATCACCTGTGAGAATATAAGTAGTTTTTTAACTCATTGAATTTTTAAAATACATTAGGGATTAGAAAAAAATAAAGAATAGCATTACCAGCAGAAATTTAATCCTTTAGTGCAATTTATCAATTATACTGTTCATGCTCACTAACACTCTAATGACTTTTAAAGATTTTCACCAATAAAAACGCCTCTCCAACAAAATGAAGAAAAAAAGGATATTAATGAAAAATTATGAAAAAAAACTAAAAGGATTTGAGAAAAAGAAAAAAAACTAAAAAGTGAGTAAAGATAACAAATTATAAGAGTTTTAAAAAGAAAGGTTTCAAATATTACCACCCACGTTTTGAGTTTAAGCAAAAAGGATAATCAAGGTATGAGTATGTTTGTGAAAATAAAGGAATTGCTATAATTAAAAATATGTTGGAAAAAAGTGCAAAATCATATAAACATAAAAATCCTTGAAATGCTTAGTGTTTTTTTAGTTAGTTGGGAAATTCATTAATTTTTCAGCAAATTCTATTGTTTGCTTTAAAATTCATATTTTCATAATTTTCCCTTTTGTGTATTGTTGCTGTTAGGTTAAGTGTTTGAGCTAGTAGGGGGGGTCTTGAGATATTTGTGTGTGAATTTTTTTTGCTACAAATATTTCATATTTAAAATGCATAATTTTTCATGCATATTTTGCATTGAGCAATGCAAATTACATATTCCTTTTCCCGGCCACAAATCCGAAGGACTTTGTTGTGTAAATTTTCTAAAAATTGTGATGAAAGCAAAAAAAAAAGAATTTCTTGGAATTTACTAAAAGTATATACTGTGTCACATAGGTTTTTGTTGTTGCTGTTGTTGTTCTCTATCCCTCTTGTGCATATCCTTGCATATTTTGCATATGTTTTTGATCCTTTTGATATTGTGTTTTTGCATACATTTTGAATGCAACTAATTTATTGTAGAGCATGTCAAATTACATAAAAGATGTTTAGCTCTGTTGGTTATCTATTGTTGCTTCGTTTTTTTCTTAATTTTATGCTCTGATTTTATTTTTAAAGAAGTCCTTGTTTTATTTTTATTTTTTTTTTGTAAATAAGGATAACATATTCTTTTAAATAAAAATTATGTATTAATATTTTGACTTTTTAAAGGTCATTGGGTTATTTAGTTTTTTAATGTATATATTTTCCATTTTTTTTTTTATTTTTTTACCAGGACTTTTAAAAACACATTAAAATTATCCTGTTGACGTGACATTTTTCAAAAAAAAAAAAAATAAGTTAAATTATAAACAAATTTACATTTTAAACATTTTTTCTTAATTCTTAGAACACATTTAATAAAAGCCACCAAATCTCTAGAGAATTTCATAAAAATTTAGTTTTATAAAGTTATTTACACTGTCAAAAAATCAGCAAAGTTTTAAGGCAAAAAATTTGCCACAAAAAATAAAAACCTAAATATCAAAGATATGTAATCAACACAAGCATCACTTACTTAAAAACCTACTTATATGTATGTTAAAAAAATAATGTATCTTTACAATACTTACCATAACATGTCTTGTTAAGATTGTCCCGTGAGATTGTTTACACTTTGATTAATGGCCATATATTCCTAAAATAAAACAAAAAAAAACGAAACAATCTAAACATCAACATATTCCCTAAAAAACACTAAAGTTTTTGAAATACAAATTCATGTCTGTTTTTGATTTAAAACCATTTATTTGTTAAGAAAAAAATCTAAAACAAAAAAAATTACACAACAACATAAAATAAAACTTAATTTGTTTAGATATTGACATTTAAATATTAGAAAAAAATACATAAATAAATTGGTACTACTCACTCTAATGCCTTAAATATACATTTACTTAAGTATCGTTACTAATAGCAAAAGCTAAAAGTTTTCAAATCAAAATTTTGATTGCTTTTAGCTTTATAAAAGTTGATTTTTATTGGATTTTTATATATACAATGTAATGGCGGTTAAACATGCACATCGAATCAAATACAAAATAACTCTTTTATCTATTTGTTTATTTGGTTTAAGGAAAGTCTATCGAGTTTAAATTAAATATAAGAAATGGAAAATTCATCAGCTCTAGTTTAGTTCTATTCCCATTCAAGTTCAGAGCTAGTTCATATCTACTTCAGTTCTAGTTCAGTTCTAGTTCGGTTCTAGTTCGGTTCTAGTTAAGTTCTAGTTCAGTTCTAGTTCAGTTCTAGTTCAGTTCTAGTTCAGTTCTAGTTCAGTTCTAGTTCAGTTCTAGTTCAGTTCTAGTT
>NC_060954.1:13421798-13424148 GCF_022045245.1 Lucilia cuprina
TAGTCTAGTCTATAGTCTAGTCTATAGTCTAGTCTATAGTCTAGTCTATAGTCTAGTCTATAGTCTAGTCTATAGTCTAGTCTATAGTCTACAGTCTAGTCTATAGTCGAATCTATAGTCTAGTCTATAGTCTAGTCTATAGTCAAGTTTATAGTCTATTCTATAGCCTAGTTTATAGTCTAGTCTACAGTCTAGGCTATAGTATAGTCTATAGTCTAGTCTATAGTCTAGTTTATATTCCATTCTGTAATCTTGTATGTAGTCTAGTCTATAGTTTAGTCTATAGTCTAGATTATAGTCTGCTCTATAGTCTAGACTATAGTCTAGTATATAATCTAGCCTAGTTTATTGTCTAGTCGATTGTCTTTTCTATTGTATAGTCTATAGTATAGTCTATTGACTTGTCTTTAGTATAGTGTACTCTATAGTCTAGTCAATAATCAAGGCAATAGTATAGTCTAAAGTCTAGTCTATAGTCTATTCTGTAGTCTAGTCTTGAGTGTAGTCTATAGTCTAGTCTATAGTCTAGTCTTTGGTCTAGGCTATAGTCAGGTTTGTTATCTAGTCTATAGTCCAGTCTATAATCTAGCCAATAGTAAAGTTTAGAGTCTAGTCCAAGTCTTTTCTATAGTCTAGTCTATAATCTAGTCTATATTATAGTCTATAGTCTAGTCTATAGTCTAGTCTATAGTCTACTCTATAGTCTGAAGTTGAGTTTATGGTCTAGTCTTTAATAAAGTCTGACAGACTATTCTTGTTATAAGTTAGTATTATTTCAAAATTTCTCACACCTGATGTAGGGTGTCAATGCCAAAAACGGCCACAAAAAAAAATAACAAAAAAATTTGCTTAAAAAATGAAATATTTAACAGTTGAAACATATACGAGTAATATAAACATAATGCCTTCATTTCGATATTGGGAAAAAGTTATTTACAGCGTGTGTTGGCTTCAACTAAAAAAGCAGAGGGTGACAATTTGAAAGCAGGACTATAAAGTGGTCACTTATATACTCTACTAAACACATGAGTATGATAAAGATGATGAGTACAACCAACTACTTAATATAATAAATGTATTTTTACGAATAGACAAATATGGAAAAACGAATGTAACCAAAATATTACAAGAGAGAGAGAGAGAGAGTAAGTATGCTGATAAGGCGAAAAATCCCATTATTCTGGCCTTTAGACTTGAAATGATCATTTATTATTACGTTTTTTTATTATTTGGCAATCTTCAATATTAAAATTGGTAAAAAGCAACAACAGCAAACAAAACAACGCATGTTTCTAATGTGTTTCTTTCAAATGTTTTTTTGCTATTTAGGTATTTGTTATTTTTTTATATCTGTTTATGAATGTGAGGTTATGTTGTGATATATGAAGTTAAGTTGTTTTAATATCTTATTATCGAAATGATATAATTTTTGTCATTTTGCTTCGTATCGCTGAAGAAAAAGACATTACGTGTGTTTTTGATTGACAACGAAGGGGATGTGTCAATTGCATGATTTCTGGAATGTAAATAAACGATGTACTAGTTTTTTTTTTTTGGCAAACATTTGACATTTGTTCAAATATATTTTGTTTTTATTCGAATGTTGAATCAAATTTAAACAGGATGTGGGGACAAAAATGTAATGGAACTCACGCTAAGCGAGTAAATTGTCTGTTTTATTGACAATAGACATTGAAATGGTTCGAACACTTTATATAAAAGTTTGGTCTGTAGGTGTAGGGTTAATATGTAGATCAATAGGGTAATGTATGTATTCACAGAGGAATGATATCACGCTGAAAACGAATGAAAGAAACTGTCTCTTTATCTAATCCAGATTATTTTGATTACTGTAGAATCATCTGTTCGATCGATAAAGTTCCTTTCACTATATAGCCCATACTTGGTAGTAATGACTTCTTTTACTTAAATAAAGAAAAATAAAATATGTCGATTGTGTGGTAAATATGGGACTCCTCGGATGGTTGTTGTAATGATTCAACTGTGGCACAAAGTTCTTTAATGTAAAAAAAGTTCGTTTCATACAACTGTCGCTTACCAGAGTTAGCAATTCCGATGTTTGTCGATTTTTTTTGGGTTTTGACTAATATCTTAGATGACGTCAGTTTATTTAAGACTAAAATATATTGAACTGTGGACCAGTCAATTACTTAAGGGCTACCCTATACCTCTTCCATTTAAAACCATATTTATTTACAACCAGAACTGAACTGGAACTGACCTTGAACTGAACTAGAACTGAACTAGAACTGAACTAGAACTGAATTAGAACTGAACTAGAACTGAACTAGAACTGAACTAGAACTGAACTAGAACTGAACTAGAACTG
>NC_060954.1:13424248-13437758 GCF_022045245.1 Lucilia cuprina
ACTATAGACTAGACTATAGACTAGACTATAGACTAGACTATAGACTAGACTATAGAATAGACTATAGACTAGACTATAGACTAGACTATGGACTAGACTATAGACTAGGCTATAGACTAGACATTATAATTTAATATTGGCTATATTATAGACTAGACAACAGACCTAAATGTAGACTACACTGTAGACTTTACTATGAACTAGACAATGGGCTAGACTAAATACTAGACTATAGACTAGACTATATACTTGACTATAGACTAGACTATAGACTAGACTATAGACTAGACTATAGGCTAGACTATAGGCTAGACTATAGGCTAGACTATAGGCTAGACTATAGGCTAGACAATAGACTAGACTATAGGCTAGACTATTAACAATACATTTTAAACAGTGTTTATTAATAAGGTACAAATTGAAAAATCTAATTTTTCAGATTTTTTGGTATATGTCAGACTACCACGTCAGTCCCAGAAGGTTTAAATGCCTTACTGTCAAATAAGTGTACATCATATTCGACCATGATCTTCTAAACATTTGACTTTGTTTTGGTTTAATTTTTTAGATGACTTACTTATAAGTGGACTTGTGGTTAGAGAAAAAAATGGGTGACAACAATTGTATTAAAGATTTTTATCAATATGTACAACCAATCATACACATACACAAATCCACTCCAACAGCAGCCAAACATTCATTTATTTATCCCAACTATTATAATGTTTCAAATAACTTCAATAACAACAACAAAAAAACGAAAACATTATAAGGGTGTAAATAAAATAATATTAATGTTAAAAAAGTGATAATAATGTGCGAAAATGACCACTTATGTAAGCATTTGTTTTAATGTATATTACGATTTTAGATTTCTCAGATTTTTCATTCTAATTGCGGGTGAGTGAGTGATCACTTGGGGAATGAAAGTTTGTTTGTTTTTAGAAAATTGTATTTGCTATTGTGGGTAAACTGTTTAAGATAATGATGAATTTGATAAAGGTTGTCCAAGTGGTTTCACATGAATAATGGTTTTTCTAAGTTTTACAATTTTTTTGGACATTTTTTTTCGTTGTTAGAGATAACATTTTGAAAATTAGAACATTTGTTGTTTAGACTTTTAAGCTATTGATGATGGATTTGATAATTTGTTTGGTGTAAGAAAGGTGAAGTTGAAAAAAACTTTGTATTATATGTGTATTTGACTTCACATCTATATCAAAACCAAGAGAGCTAGTACAAAAACTATCTTCTTCTATCGTTTTCTAAACTCTCTGCTCTCAGAAGATCAAACTACTTGATCTTCTAACATGACAGTTCTTATTCAAGTTTCTTATCAAAACCAATATAAAGAGCAGATAATAGAGTACGCAATACTCTCGATACAGATGATTTTAAACCAATATGCGATGATGTCAGTTAACATATTTCGAATGTCGCCATTTTTAGGATGAACACTTTCCTTTGCGATGAACATCAAGTTAACTCTCTTTCGCTATTAATTTCTTCCATATTCAGACAACAAACTACATTCTCTATGATCATTAACATGAAGCTCCCGGATCCGTTAGTTATTATACAGGTTTCAAAAACCCACCAACTTTTGTCTGAACTTCTTGAGATTTTCTTTTGAATCATCTCTCTTCGAAAGTACAACCAACTTTTTAAGAAAACGAATTTCCCCAAAAAAGTCTCTAGACAATCCCGAAAGACTATTCGCCGATCCGAAGCAATATTCTTTATGATGCTGTAGGTGCTTCTTGAGCATAAGTCTTTCATTTCTATGAACAATGAATGATCTTCTCTTCGAGAGTACAACTAAGTTTTAAATGAAACGAATTTCAACAAACAAGTCCCTTGAAATTCCCAAAAGATCCACAGATCAATTACGTCTTATTGCTCATTCTGCTCCCATTATCTCAGAAGTTTATTCCTTGACATTTCCAAAAGAGCATCAGAAATTCTCGTCTAATATTCAGAGACTCAGTTTCCGGGACGTTGTACTTTAGAAAAGAAGTCTTGCAGTGGCAGAGAAAGTGTTCAAGTGCCTTATTGTATTCTTCTTCGAATTTTCAACACATTTGTCATCTATCGCCACTAAGAATACCAGAATAGTATTCAGTTATTCATTCCAATAACGCTTTTCCTCCTGCTCGTGTTGAAGTCTCCTCATAGCAATTCCATGGCTTTACCCATATTCTCCTTATTCTGCTCCCATTATCTCAGAAGTTTATTCCTTGACATTCCCAAAATAGCTCGAAACAACACACAAAGGCTGCAATGTGCCCTGTATTTCGTGGAACATTTTGGTGGAATTTTGGCTACAGTGAAAGAAATTTTCGTCCAATATTCAGAAACTCAGTTTACAGGACGTTGTTCTTTAGAAAGAAAGCGTCATATTGGCGAAGAAAGCGTTCAAGTACTTAATTGTATTCTTCTCCGAATGTTCAACACATTTGTCATCTATCTCCACTAAGAATAGCAGGAAACTTACCTCAACTTTATTTATTCTTATGATGCTTCTACTCCTGCTCTTGTTGAAATCTCTTCATAACAATTTCATGGTTTTACCCACAGATCAACAACGTTTTATTGCTCATTCTGCTCCTACTATCAAGGAAGTTTATTCCTTGACATTTCCAAAAGAGCATCAACGCTCAAAATAACGCACTCTATTTCATGGAACATTTAGGTGGAATTTTGGCTATCAGTGAAAGAAATTCTTTCCCAATGTTCAGAAACTCAGTTTCCAGGATGTTGTTCTTTAGAAAGGAAGTCTTACAACGGCAGAGAAAGTATTCAAGTGCTTCATTGTATTCTTCTCTGAATGTTGAACACATTTGTCATCTATATATTTCCACTAAGAATACTTTCTGCTCCTACTCATAGGAATTTCATGGTTTTACCCGCAGATCAAAAACGACTTTTTTTCATACTGCTGTCATTACATTGGAAGTTTTTATCCTTCGACAGTTTAATTTCCTCAAGCTGTATTCCCTGCCGATAATTTTGTTATGAGGCAAGCTTATCACTGGAAGCATATTCGGTTGTGGCATTCTTACAGTCTAATTCGATTTCTTCAATTTATTATTATCAGTTGACATCATCCTAATGGCTATCTGGCTGTCGAACTTTGCTGAGGCCCTTTTCAATCGAATGCTTTTTATACTATCCAGTAATCTAAAGATCTGCTTTAAAGCTAGTGTTGTGATTTGCGAAGATGTTAGTAAATTTTGATTTCCGAGTTTTCAATATACTTCCCTAGGACCATTTTGTCTATAAGCTATACAAGTAGCAAAAGATTACCACTAAGGTTGTTTAAATGTTCAACTTAATTAAGAACACCAATCTGGAACCAATGTGTCAAAGTTCCCGACAATTTTAAATTCCGATTTACGATCGGGTTTGTCTCGACGGTGAGATCCACCACTTACGTGCGTTTCGATTGGAAGAATGCCCAGCAATTTGTTTAATGCTTTGTTCGACCTAATGTTTACGTTTCGGTCTAATTACGCCTTTATAAAGCCATTAAGTCAGAGTGGAACCAATACCCCATCAATAGGTTTTGTGGGTTCTATCATCTATGTGATATTTCCCTTTTAGTTTCCGATCAAACATTTCGTCTATGCTTATCAAGCACAGATTTAGTTGGGTTGACATTCAACCCTTCTGGTTGGGGCTAGTCGAAAGCCTATGCAGCTTTAGTAAAAGATTAGATTATTATCCTTGTTTCTTTAGATACCGCAACATCTCAGAAAGCCTTCAAGGACAACATTTTACCTAGAACAAGTCTGTTTGGTCTACTCCTTATTATTATTACTTTTTCAACTATTTCGTTTCTGCGATAAATAACACATTTAGATGTAATTAACGAACTGTTTACCTTAATGCAGAATGGAACTGTTAGTCTATTTTTTCACTAGCTAACCATCCTATATCTTCTTCATTACTCCTGGATATTGAACATTTCTTTGTAAAGTCCCTAAAGAAGAGAAGGTAGGAATTGTTTGATCGACTATGTCTTGATAAGAGGAATGAATGATTTCAGTAACATAGTACTATTTGCTAGACATCCTAGGTCTTCCTTTACTTGATATTGACCTTTTCTTCCCTAAAATCCCCGAAGATAAGAACGTATGAATTGTTTGATCGTCTAAGTTTCGATAAGAGGAAAGAATGAATGACTTTCAATAACGTCCAACTATTTGGTTGACGTCCCAGGCCTTCGACATTATTCCTTGATATTGACATTCGCTTCCGTAAAGAATAGAACAATCGCCTTGGTCTAAATAAGAAGTAAGTCAATCACTCATGACTTCCCTAAAGTCCTACTATTTGGTAGACATCTTAGGTCTTCGACATTACTCCTTGATATTTAACTTTTCTTCCCTAAAGTCCCTGAAGAAGAGAACGTATGAATTGTTTGATCGTCTAAGTCTTAATAAGAGGAAATAATGAATGACTTTCAATAACGTCCTATTATTTGGTTTACGTCCCAGGCCTTCGACATTATTTCTTGATATGGACATTCTCTTCCGTTAAGTCCCTGAAGAAGCGAACGATCGCCTTAGTCTAAATAAGAGGTAAGTCAATCACTCTTGACTTCCCTAACGTCCTACTATTTGGTTGACGTCCTAGGTCTTCGAAATTTCTCCTTGATAATGAATTTCCATTCCGTAAAGTCCCTGAAGAAGAAAACGTAGGACTTGGTTCATTAACGTTTTACTATTTGGTAGATGTATAAGGTCTTCAACATTTTTCCTTGATATTGACCTGTTCTCCCGTAAAGTCCCTGAAGAAGAAAACGTAGGACTTGGTTGATCATCTAAGTCTTGATAACAGGAAAGAATGAATGTCTTCACTAACGTCCTACTATTTGGCAGAAATTCTTAAAGTTGTGACTTCCGAGCAAAGAGCGTTATTACCCTGTAGATCATTATGAGATATGTCGTACGCTATCGGTACTATTCCAAGACGATTTTATATCCAACATTGCAACAGATATGTATGGAAAAGTGATAAAAAACTTTAGAACAGTTTCCATAAAATACTTAATACTTTTTAGCAAATGTTATATGAAACTCGTGCCAAATGTTACCATACATTAGATAAGATTATGGTCACTGTACCTGCAACAAAATTAAAAAAAAAAAACATGCATAATAATTTCTTCAAGAAGAACACACACACATTGACTTGACCACTTATAAAACCACTAAAAAAGATGCACATGCCAGCTAACACAAACAGCAACTACAAGAAAAGATGTCCTATTTATCCATTTCAAAGATCTAAGCAAAAGGACACACACATTCGATAGACTTATAAAGAATTACAGCAAAAAAGTTACATCAGCAGCATATGGTAAATATACTTGCAACATAGAGAAAAAATAAAAATACGCAGAAAGATAAACTAGTGAGTAATGTATTACAATGGACAAAAGGAAAACTATTATACAATTGCAATTACAACTTGCATAATCATTGTTGTTTTTCCAAATTCTAAAGTTACAACTGCTTCTTCATTTAACTGCCTCTAAGCAAGTTGCATTGTTTAATTCTTGCCACGAAGCTGACGACGCTGACATTCTAACGTGTTTTATCTTCATCTTTAGTTTGTTAAATAAAAACTCTTTATGAAAGGATCTTGTTTTCTTTCGAGATTTTGATAAGATTTTTCTGAAACATTTATATAACTATTGTATTTTTTGTTTGTTTTTCAAATAATAACAATGAAAATCTTACATACGTAATGTTTCATATGTTTACTCAAAGGACCACAAATTGTTTTATAGACTTTTACAAAAACAAATTGTATTTTTCTTGTGACATTTCAAGAGATTTCAATATTTTGTCATGTCATACAGTGGCATAAATATTGAGACAATATGCACACACCTTGTTACCTTTTAATGACAAGAAAGCAATGATATAATGGAGGGAAATGAAAATATTCCAAAAAATTCCTAAGGTAAGACATTCTTTCTGGAATCAGCCCTCCAAAGCTTCCAAGCTAGTCTGGTCCATCCAAAGATATTTCTTTATTCCAATATAGAATAGATAGATAGATAGATAGATAGATAGATAGATAGATAGATAGATAGATAGATAGATAGATAGATAGATAGATAGATAGATAGATAGATAGATAGATAGATAGATAGATAGATAGATAGATAGATAGATAGATAGATAGATAGATAGATAGATAGATAGATAGATAGATAGATAGATAGATAGATAGATAGATAGATAGATAGATAGATAGATAGATAGATAGATAGATAGATAGATAGTTAGATAGAAAGGTAATTTAGAGCAGCCCCTATCTTTTCACTTATTGCGAAGTGTAGGCTACTTAAAGTAAGTTCTTTAAAACCTCCTGTCAACGATTATCTGTCATACAATCCTTTCAACATCTGTACTCCTACCAATCGCCCACATAATTTCTTCAATTTCATACCCAGAACCTCTCCTACAATAATTAACCCTTAAATTTAATAATTATCCGAAAAAAAGAAAAAGAACCCTTTTGATCATAAAACCTACTCATTTGATACCATCATTTATCAATAAAAATAAAACTAACAATTATGATTATCTTTTCACGTCATCACATGCTAAAAGGGGTCTTAAGGAAATATACATTGTAAATTTTCTACGAAAACCAAGTGTAAACATTATCATTTGATAACCTTTAACCCCTTGAATAAAACTAACGGATTCAATGAAAAATTATTCTAGTAATTATTATGAGAAAACAATCAAAAATGTGTTAGTTTTTTTTTGTATAAAAATGATTACTCACCATATGGTGGGTAACGGTAGAAAACAGGGTGGAGTAGAGGAAAATCATTATAACTCTTTTTTTTTTATTAGGAAAATATGTATTTGGTGCTTGAGAGAGAAAAAACAATTATATAAACATAAATTTTAGGGCATATTAAACATTTAAGTGGTGGTCAATATATAGCAACTAAAAACAACAATAACCCTTCCTTTAATAATCGTTATTTAGACTCTGCTGCTTTTTCTATAATTTAACCCTTAAATGTGCGTGTTTATAGTTTATTCTCATTTAAATTGATTATAAACAAATTACTTAAATTTCTTTATTTATTGACCATTTGTTTTCTTTTCTAATTGTTTGTTTGTTTTTATCATGTTTATCATTCATATGTTGTGTTTGTTGTTTTTCTATCGTTTTTATTAAGTGGCGCCATATGAAATTTGAACTTTTTGTTTTTTGTTCTGTGAATTTTCTTGGAAGGGTTGTTTATTTTGGAAAAACACACGCAAACACTTAATAAATTTTCTTTGATGGCCAATTAAAGGGTTAAATGACATTTGACATGTTTAAGCAAATAATTAAAACGTCAATAATTTGTCAAAGAATTGTTAAATGTAACACATTGTAAATATTGTTATTGGACACAGGGGGTCGGACAATTTATAACTTTTTGTAAATTTTTAAAATCTCTTCTTTTTATAGAGAATGCTCAAAACTTTGACTTCTGTATGAACAATTTTGAAAAATATCTCTGTTTTATAGAAAACTTTAGAAAATATCTCTTTTTTTATAAGAAAAGTTTCGTATATATTAGGCCACATCGAATTTAAACGCGTGCTATAACAATTTATTATAAAAAAACCAATTTCCTCTAATAAACTACTATTCGAGCTATTGAAACTATAGAAAATCCCATAAAAATAAACCCCAATAATCAAGTAAATTCTTAACATTGTAGCCATTAGCATTTTGCACCCAAAAAAAAAAAAAAAAAACAGAAACAAGAACAAGAACGGATGATGAATGAAAATGTCAAAAGATGCAAAAAGAAAAAGGGGAACTCTGATACACATGACTAAACCCCTTGGAATACTTACAAGAAGAAAAGCTTAATATACATACATATGTAGCTACCCAGCTAGCATTTTTTGATCAAATTCGAGTCATTTATGACTCTTCAGCACGATTATCAATTATCATAAATGATACATTTGTCGGGAGAAAATGGTACCCTGCCCGCTACTCTTCTAAATAACCACTTCTGATCAATTATGACTCATTTTTTAATCTTATTATCGTCTATCTGTCTGTCTGTCCGTCTGTCTGTCTGTCTGTCTGTCCGTCTGCCTGTCTGTCTGTCCGTCTGCCTGTCTGTCTGTCCGTCTGCCTGTCTGTCTGTCCGTCTGTCCGTCTGTGTGTTTGTTGAAATCAGTTTTTAGACGACCCCAGATATCGGCGAGATCCGAATCTTCAATAATTCTGTTAGACATGCTTTCGAATCAGCAAAATCGGTCGGTAAATAACGGAGATATGATATTATAATTTCATCAAAAAATGTCATATTTTTTAATGCTTTGTTAAAAAAGCAACAACAACACTGTATTCGTGTGTATTTCGTTTTGTATGTTTGGAAGCTGTTGGCGTCATTGGGTTGTGTATTTTGTTTTTGTGAATTCTGTTCGTCTATATGGATGTAGGTTGGTTTTATTACGTTGTTTATTTTGTTTTTCTGTGTTTTTCGTTATGTATGTTTAGATGTCTGTTGATTTAGATGCCTTGTGTATTTTGTTTTTTATTTCGTTTAGCGTTGTTGTTGTTCATTTTGTTTTGCTCTTGACGTAATATTATTTTAATATTATTAATATTATTAGTCGGGAAAAATTTCTCACAATTTCTAATCAGTTTCGACTTATTTTTGAATCGTTTTTGAGTCATTTTAAATGTATTTGTTTTTCTATTTCATTACAAACAAAAACAATTACATAAAGAACAATTTTAGATCTTCCAACTGCTTGTAATTTGACCACAAAATAAGTTTTTTAAAACCATCATATTTTAAACACCAGGATGATCAATTTATGATTGCTATACATTTTGTTATAGTTTTTCAAATATTCAGAAATATCAGGATCATTTTCGAGTAATTTTTTAAGCGCTCAACTTATTAATCACATTTAGGTCATCAAAAGAAATCAAAAACAAGTTAAAGAGATAGTAGAATATTTGAAGTAATTATGGCATAAAAAGTACAAATCGTGAGGTACGATTGTATGAGGGCTAGGTGAAATAATGGACCGATTTTAACCATTTTCAATAGGCCTGTGCCAAACATGCTTGGTCCAAATTTCATTAAATTATCTTGAAAATTGCGGCCTGTACCTTGCGCACAACGTTTACATGGACAGCCAGCCGGACAGACGGACATACGGACGGACATGTCTTAATGATTCTGAATTGATCGGTATACTTTAAGGTGGGTATTTGGACCAATATTTTTGTATTTTACAAACATCAGCACAAACGTATAATACCCTCCCCGTTATAGTGGTGTAGGGTATAATAACTCAGGTTACTGATTAATCATCCAACAATCTTCCAAATGCTAACTGGGTATGGATGTTTCTACCCACATGTGTGAGTACATGATTATAGCCAAAATGCGTAAAGATATCAAAAATGAAATTCTTTTCCCTTCTTTTTTCCAAACAAGAAGATGCCATGATGGCGCAAAACACTAAAGAAATGGCAAAGAAAATAAAAAACAAATTCAATGCCGGAGGCTGTTTTTTATTTATACACATACATACATAACCTTTAAAAAAACGACTATAAAAAGGGGGAATTTACTTGGTTTTTTACATATGAATGAGTTGGTAAAAAAAAGAAACATAAAT
The DNA here is from genome assembly GCF_022045245.1 of Lucilia cuprina. Taxonomy (NCBI): domain Eukaryota; kingdom Metazoa; phylum Arthropoda; class Insecta; order Diptera; family Calliphoridae; genus Lucilia; species Lucilia cuprina. Next base: position 13,433,935 of record NC_060954.1, read on the forward strand.
AAATAATGGCAGCAGACACGCATGGAGTCTGTGTACAATCAACTAGCTTGATACGAACAAGTATGTAGATACCATATTGGCAATGTATGTATGTAACACACACATAACTTCGTATATTATATGTATGACACAAACAAACACACTCCCAAAGAAAAGCAAAAAAACAGACCACCACCCCTTTTATGTTTGTTTTTTTTTTATTATGGAGAAAATTCCATGGCGCGTTGATGATAGTGATGCTAATGCTGATGATGTTGATGACGTTGTACAGTGGTACAAAGTAAAAAATCTCTTTTTCTTTCTATAGAAACTAAACAATTAAATATTTTTTTTGTTTTGACCCACTGTACATTAACACATGAGTATCATCATATCAGGCATTGGGAATTCATTATGTTTATTGTGTTGTATGATTGGATGGGGTTGTGCATAAATAAAAAATGACTGAGTGGATGTTTGTTTGCAAAAGTATATATGTTTGTGTGTAAAGAGAGACGACTTCAACTCTACAGATTAAGCATATTAGCATATGTGGAAGCTTTTTTATACTTTCATTTTTTTTTTTTTGTAACACAATATAAAGGGATTTACATACATATTTATGTATAATGTAGATGTTATATGGGGTTGTATATAACTTTATAAGTAAATATGTATGATTTTGATAAATATGTATATGAATGGTTTATTTCTCTAGTGGCATAAATTTGCCACCATTTTTTATGTTATCCTTTTGAAAAAAGAAAATAATAAAATTCATATAAATAAAAAGAATGGTTTGTTGTGTTTTTTTTTCTTTTTGCAGATAATAAACAATTTAATAAATTAAATTCTTGAAGAGGAAACAATATGTAGAAAAGAAAGATTATCTCTTATTGTGAAAGTTATGAAGCAAAAGGGTGATAAAATGAAAAAGCGTGTCACGAAGGCATAACCCATAGATCTTTCTATCTATCTATCTATCTATCTATCTATCTATCTATCTATCTATCTATCTATCCATCTATCTATCTATCTATCTATCTATCTATCTATCTATCTATCTATCTATCTATCTATCTATCTATCTATCTATCTATCTATCTATCTATCTATCTGTCTGACTGTCTGTCTGTCTGTCTGTCTGTCTGTCTGTCTGTCTGTCTATCTGTCTGTCTGTCTATCTGTCTGTCCGTCTGTCTATCATTTTATCTATATAATATTATGCATCAGCCTTACTGATCTTGTGTATATTAAAAAAAAAGTTTTACCAACATGGACGCACCCATTTAGTAATCTTGTATAAACTATAACTAGTATACAGGAAATTATAAGTATTAAAGCCACTCTTTTAAACTGCGCAGCTTAAGTTTAAGCTACGCAAGCAGCGAAATACTTATAATCTTCAAGGATTACAACTATTTACTCAACTAATGAGTAAAATATTTAAAGCAAATGAATGCTAATGATTTACGCCTACAAAAACGCCTAAATTGCTCGTTTTATGTTTAGAACACGATTTAACTAAAACCGTGATTTAGTTTAAAACAATCTTAGTTTATATCGCAAAAAATCTTCTTAACTATAGAACAGCAATGTATTTAAATCTAATCCTGGTTTGTTTTAGCAAACTGTGGTAAAACATTTGCAAACACTATTTATTTGTTTTCTTGGTCATAACCCTGACTGGTCTTTGTCTGCAACAAATCTCGACAACATGTTTTTCTTTTTAATACTTTTTATCAGAACTTATGTAAAATCTTAAGGATTCTTTTTCAAAGGGCTAATACCGGCTTTTTTCGTTGAAACTCGTTAGGGTGTTGCAATGATGCAAAGATTGTCAGAGTTCTAGTTTTAGCAAATACTTTTTAATCTAGAGCACACGCGCTATTGTTATTTTAAGACTTTTCTCTTAATGATTTGCATCTGTTTATTGTGTTCGAAATTCTACGAAATAAAATTAAAGATTTTCTTTTAAAGATTTTGCATCTTCGTAATCAATGAAAGTAAGAGTTGGGATTAGTGTAACAATTATCCTTTCTGTTTATCTTTGTTTAGTTTTGCATATTGCAATTTGCGTGAGGTCCAGGGCATATTGCATATTGATCCGGTATTGTTCTAACTAAGTAATACTTTATAAGGGTTAGATAAGCAGTTGTATGGAATTAGTTCAGTAGTTTAAGATTTTTAAGGCTAAAAGGGAGAATATTGAAAAGCGGGACTAAATTTGAACTGAACTAAATTGTTCTAACTAATACTTTATAAGAGTTAGATAAACAGTTGTATGGAATTAGTTCAGTAGTTCAAGATTTTTAAAGTTAGAAGGGAGAATATTGAAAAGCGGGACTAAATTTGAACTAAACTAGAATTGAACTAGAACTGAACTAAAACTGAACTAGAACTGAACTAGAACTGAACTAGAACTGAAATAGAACTGAACTAGAACTGAACTAGAACTGAACTAGAACTGAACTAGAACTGAACTAGAACTGAACTAGAACTGAACTAGAACTGAACCAGAACTGAACTAGAACTGAACTAAAACTGAACTAAAACTGAACTAGAACTGAAGTAGAACTGCTTTAGAGCTGTACTAGAACTAGAACTGAGCTAGAACTAGAACTGAACTAGAACTGCATTAGGGTTGCACTAGATCAGAACTAGAACTGTACTAGAACTAAACTGGAACTGAAGTGGAAATGAACTGGAATTAAACTATATATAGTCAACTCTGCAAATGAAGAAACATCCGTATTACTTTCCCTAGTACATATAATGGTGTAGGGTATAACAATATGACAACAAAATAAATCCCTTTATTTTAACACTTTTCTTAACGCTTCACTACCTCTCTGCTAGCACAAAGACATTCCTGATCTTTTGCTATAAATTTCCTAAGATTACATAAAGATAAAATCGTTTAAATTTGTTGCATTTTTTATATCTTAACACAATTTTTTATTAATCAAACAATAGACAACCCTACTTAAGCGGGAATTTTTAACACACTTAAGGGTTGCTGTTGTTCAACATTTAACCCTTAAGTAGGGGAAACGAAACCGTAAGAACATTTCTAAGGATGTATAAAAAATGAATTACACGTTTCAGGCGGCAAACTCTTTACACTTTATTAAAAAAATATAATAAAAAAGGATTCTTTCTTTTCTTCTACTAACATCAATGAATGAACGATTGAATGTGAAATAACTTGAAAGATAAGTAGAATAAATTGTATTGTCATTATTTGTTGTTATTTGAAGAATAACCGAAAAGGTTAAGACGGCTAATGTGACCCCAAAACATTTAACACTTTTATAACAATGTTAAATTGTTTATAACAAACAATTGGCTTAAGATTTTATAAAAGAAAAGGAATCTTTAGACTAAAAAGAAAATTTGTTACACTCATTCTTTTTTATAAAATCTGGATTTTTTATATAAAACGGGGATTTCTATAAAAAATCTTTTATTGTAAAAAATGAAAACCTTTGTAGGTGTTTTGATTTATTATTTGATGTGTCATTAAATTGTTTAGAAAATAAAAGATTAAGCGTTGCTTTTACCAGATTTAAAATGATGTAACTGAAATATGAGTCATAACAATCAATATTTTCCGGGTGCTGAAAATTCATTAGTTGTGATATTTTGTAATCAAAAAGTCAGATTTTCGGCCGCCCTTATTATTCAAATTATGTAAAAGGTTAGCGGTAGTGCTCACAAGGACAACAGTTCAGTTGTAGTTCAGTTCTAGTTTAGTTCTAGATCAGTTCTAGTTCAGTTCTAGTTCAGTTCTAGTTCAGTTCTAGTTCAGTTCTAGTTCAGTTCTAGTTCAGTTCTAGTTCAGT
>NC_060954.1:13437858-13439563 GCF_022045245.1 Lucilia cuprina
TCTATAGTCTAGTCTATAGTCTAGTCTATAGTCTAGTATATAGTCTAGTCTATAGTCTAGTCTATAGTCTAGTCTATAGTCCAGTCTATAGTCTAGTCTATAGTCTAGACTATAGTCTAGTCTATAGTCTAGACTATAGTCTAGACTATAGTCGAGTCTATTGCCTTTAATTTTAATTTATGTTTTCTATGCAAAACGGTTTATTAATTTTAAATGATTTTCTATTAAAATCATTAACTCTGAATATAAATATAAATCATTTCCTAATCACTTAATGGAAATATTTTGAATTATTCTTTGCAAACCGGAAACTAAATGAAATTTAAATAAATATTAATTACATTATTTTGACAAATTTTAAATAGAACTAAAACTCAATTTTCTCTAATCAGTAGCAGTTTTCTTTACTGAACTAATGATGGGAAGTAGTTGTTGAAAATAATATTTATCAAACTTCAACTACTTAGAAGAGAGCTGTCACTTGGGACTCATTAAAGTGCTAAAGGATGCCCTTAAGTCGCACTCTCATATAGTAAGAAGAAAACAACAAATGGCCAAACATATGACTAAAGGTTAAAGTTAATATATGCAGCAACTAGTGTGGTGCAGTTCTTTAGTTTTGACAGGATATGCTCCAGCAAAATTTTAAATATTAATGATATTCAACTTGTTTTGTTTGGAGTTCCGTGGGAATGTTTGCTGTTTTCTTGTAGTTTAAAGAAAAAGGATACTCTTTTCTTGTGTACATATTTATTTATGTATACGAATGTATGTCAAAAAGTCATTAAATATTTTTGAAGGTTTTTAAATTTCTAGGAAATTTTAGCCAGTGTCAGTGGTATTTGAATGGGCTTCAAGGAGTTTTATCTAGTGTTTTAAAGGTGTTACAAGTAGCAGTAATTTGAGCTGTATGGGAAATTTGATTAATGATTTGAGGGAAATGATTTTGTTAATAATTAAAATTGAAACAAAGTTTTGATATAATTGTTAAATGGGTATTTATAGTTTAGAACTAGGATCCTGCAAGTCTTAGTTTAATTAACTAACTAGACTAGACAAAAGACTATACTAAATACTGGAGTAAGTACTAGACTGTAGAATATAGACTAGACTATAGAATATACCGTAGGTTAGAATATTCATAGACTAAAATACTAAAATACTACATAGACTAAAAATACTATACTAGAGACTAGACTGAAGAATAAACTATACGCTTGACAAGACAGTAAACTAGTTTATAGACTAAACTATAGACTAGACTATAGAATAGACTAGGCTATAGACTAGGCTACAGATTAGACTATAGGCTAGACTAGACTAGACTTTAGACTAGGCTATAGACTAGACTATAGATTAGACTACATACTAGACTATAGACTAGACTACGCTATAGACTACGCTACAGAATATACTATAGATTAGACCTTCGACTAGACTAACTAGACTTTAGACTAGACTATAGATTAGACTGTAGACTAGACTAGACTATAGACCAGACTAGACTATAGACTAGACTACAGACTAAATTATAGACTACACTAGACTTTAGACTACACTATAGACTAGACTATAGACTACACTATAGACTAGACTATAGACTAGAAACTAGACTATAGACTAGACTATAGACTAGACTATAGACTAGACTATAGACTAGACTATAGACTAGACTATAGACTAGACTATAGACTAGACTATAGAC